>NW_024540495.1:0-58641 GCF_016647625.1 Suillus subalutaceus | reverse complement strand
ACATGCACTGTAGTACTTCAGTTCGGATCATCTTAGATTGCACTCATTCCGTCTGGACTCTAAGTCCCTCCATTTGTCCTCCGTTATCTGTCCGGACTTGAGTCTTCTACTCTTGTCTCATCCGAGACTTAGGATTGATTCCTATAGTTATATATCCGCCTCTGTCTTCGGACAGTCTTTATCCATTGGTTTCTAGTTCAGATCCGATCTGGATTAGCTGTTACTCTATATGTTCGATATCCAGAAGCCTTAACAGATCTGTTACAATACTTATCTGTCTCACTAGACACGATACTACTTCAGTACTCTGAAATAAGGGGCAATACTCGGGAATGGGGCACAGCGCACAAGCTGAGGCCAAAGCCCTATCTGATACCCTTTATATGGTCTTAACACTGACTCACACCCTTGACTATTGGCATTACTCCTTTTGAAAGTTTGTAGCTTTATAACGCAAAGTAATGAACCTTCTTGTGACACATTTTTGAAACAGCAATATCCAGGTTTAACATTCTCCACAGGCCAAGAGGTTCTCCAAGAAATGCTGCAATGAGGCACTCATCAAGGCTCCCGAACTTCCGTCATACTGCAAACACGATAGAGATCTTGACATGGTGTTATCAAAACTTGTTGCTTCTTAAAAGGGCAGTGTTAAGTTTGATCTTACTACCCAGAATGACTAGGCTGTCATTAGGCTGTCATCAAATTCACAAATAATGCAGATGACTCTGATGAAGTCCCAAACATCAATAAGAACCAGCAAACTATTCAAGCTACAAGTCTCTGAAGACAAGTGGAAGCTGCTTAATCTTATAAGAAGGTTTGAAATGTGAGTATAATACCACTTGAGTTAAACTAAGTTCTGACTTCATTTGACACAGATTGCAGCATCAATTCAGGAAGATTTTCACTGCAGAGTACTACTATGAACTGTTTGGCATATACCACTGTGACAATCATATTGGCGCTAGGCATGTATACCTGCATAAGCCTTCAATAGGTGGATCAAAGTTATCCCTTATATTATTCACTACTCCCCTATCAGCAGTCTTCCCTTGTCTTAGCCATAACCCTTGTCTGACGCTATTCTGCACTTTCCCACACTATGCGCACACATTCCCGCAGTGCTATTCATACTCCCACGACTTATCCGACGCTATTCCTGCACTTATAGCACTATCAGAACTACCAGCAATGAGTCTATAGGAGTATTACTGCTTGTCCGCTCTATCTAGCGCTCATTCCCGCGCCTAGCGCTTATCCAGCACGCTGTTCTCGCACTCTAGGATCCACCCAAAACGTTGGAATCCATCCATTGTCCATCCTACATTATTGGTGTGTAATTTGCCTTACCTCAAGTTTTGTAACAAGTGCTACAGTCTTATTACATGTATATCCTATCCCTTCCGAGTCTGAGATGGTATAGTTTACTAGTATAAGAAGCCTATGGTGATTACTTTGACATTACTTCCCTTTGACTGTATTTCCTTCCCTTAGGTTTTACTTAGAAGTAGTCACCCTTTAGTGGCACTCTATGGCCCCTATTTGACTTTCCTTACCCTTGCGATCAATACCTTTGATTTCACTCGCTATCCATTACCCTCCTTTGACTCAGTGTCTGCTTTCTTGACTTCTGCTCTTTCCCATGCATTAGCGCTCTATCTTGCAACACGCTATTCCCACGCTTTAGCGCTCTTTCGGGTCTTTTGATCTTGAGTAGTCCTTAGTAGCTTTTCCCTCGGATCAAATGTTCTTGCATCTTTGTTGCAAGTATAGCAGCATAGGCAGAGCATTAGACATATACTGGCTGAGTACCTTTACAAGTGCCTAGTCAGGTTGTGTTTTTCACACCACCCCTTTATGAAGAGTTCATTGTGAAGTGGCAGGAGTATGCTGAAGATCTGGAGATGGTGACCTTTAGGCCAGCACTCAATGCTGCAATTTACAGCTTGAAAAAGACCAGTTCACATTGTGTTGATATGTATGTAATTCATAGTTTTTAATGCCAGGTGCTGATTTGTAACTCAACAGACTTGAACCTATATGTTTCAAGACAAGTACTTCAAACTGTTTTGGACCGAGAGTGGCTGAAACAATGCAAAAACAACAATGGAAAAAGTCATGAGTTGGATAGCTTAATTCATCTGATAAACATTATTGACAATACAACAGTTCAATAAATATGCTGTATCACAGCCTGCACCAGCTCCTGCTTTCACTATATTATCTATGGCTAGTCTGAAATGTTGTGTGTTGTGGTTGGCCAACACTACCAAAAGCTGTTGTGCATGCAAATAAACAAGTGTACAGATATACTTTGTATTCTACCAGCCACTTTTTGTAAAAAAAAATCATTGATGTACTATGCTCCCAACAAAATTCACTCAGGAAGGAAAAATCAACTAATTTGTGTCATGCACAACATTGTGAACATTGATTCTTCATCATATACTATATAAATGTCCATTGAGGCCTCATCTTTAATATATTCCTATATGTTGATGTGAAAAAATGAAGAAATAATGAATTTTGCCTGAGGTGGGTAAAGGACTGGTCCTATACTGTACTCAAAGGGTAACAGATCTGAAGGGTTTCAGCCTCAGCTTGTGTACTGTGCCCCTTTCCTGAGTATTACCCCTTATTTCAGAAGGCTAATGATATCGCATCCAGAGGGATGAGTATTATAGTCCATTCCAGATGACTTCTGGATATCAAACAAGTAATGTAATGGCTAATCCAGATGGAGTTGAAACTAGAAACTATTGGAGGTAGACTGTCCTAAGACAAAGGTGGAGATATAGACCATAGGAGTTAATCCTAAGTCTCGGAGTAGACAAGAGTCGAAGTAACTCAAGTTCAGATGGAAGATGGAAGATGGACAGAGGAGGACTTGAAGTCTGAGATGAGAATGAGTATAATCTAAGATGATATTCAAACTGATGTGTTACAGAGTTGTACAAGAGTTTATATACTATAGGTATCTAATGGAATGATCAATCAGCAATGTCCAAGGCTATGTATGAAGCATATGCAAAGTCTATTAGTAAGTAGGATTGATCACCAATCATGAAACGGAGATGAAAGGTATGTAATAGATCAGTAAGACAAACAGAAGTACAGATAACCAGAGTACCAATAGTCAAAGAATTACTGAAAGGAGATAGATGCTGTATTAAGGTTATATGAACAGGAATTGAATAGTGGACCAAACAACAGATTAGAACAATGGATCTGGATTGGATCTGAGATCCAGATGTCCCGACCTGTACTAGAAGTATGGTATATGACAGCCACAAAAGATCAAGCACTGCATGCCTGGACCACTGTACAAGCTAAATGGGAGAATAAGTCAGGGTTGAAGGTCAAGATCTTTCACTTAGGCAATAGGGGTGAGTTCATCAACAATGCCTTCACAACCACTTTGGAGTCAGTTGGGATTAAATGTAAGTGTTCTGTGCCTTATGCACATCAGCAGAATAGCAAGGCGGAAAGGGTAATGTAAACCATCGAGGGACATATGTAAGCTATGTTGGATCATGCACACCTGCCTTGTACTCTGTGGAGGGAAGCAGCTCTGATGGCTGCCTACCTCTTCAACAGGACAGAGTCCCACACACTCCCTCCTGGATGCACACCCTACGAGATGCTTATGGGCTTGCAGCCCACACTTCCTCATCTACATGTCTTTGGTGTGCGTTGCTTCACATAGATCCCATCTGAACTCCAGGAGAAGCTGGGTCTACAGTCAAGGGAAGCAATTTTCATGGGGTATCCTCCAGGCATTAAGGTGTGGCAATTGAGAGACATTGCAATGGGTGCATTTTTTTAACTCCAGGGATGTCATTTTTGATGAGGATTTTTCCAATTGTCCTTTTCCAGACAGTGATGATAACAACAATGATGATTCAGTTGCTTCTACTCACTCTCCATCAACAGCTTCTCCTCCCCCTGCCCCTGCAACATCCTCTCACAACCAGCCTGTCACATGTTGTTCCTCTTGTATCCCAATGCCCACTGCCAAAGGTCAGGCCTATAAGAGTCGTCTTGTTGCTGATCAGTCCTGCTTTGCATGCCAGCATGACGTCAAAGCTGCAAAATGCAGAGAGTTCCTCCTCCTCCTCTGCCTCTTATGTGGTTCCCACAGTATACATTCTGACTGCTCCATACAAGCCTGCAAGGCACAATGCTACTCCTGTGCCAACAAATGACTCTGATGTCATTGTCCCCTATGAGGAAGAGATTGGCTTCCCTCAGGTGATAGCTAACCTCATTGCCATCAAAGTCGTGTGCCTGTCTGTTTGCAGTGATACCTACTGCAACCCACTGGTACCTGGTTACAATCTAAAAGTCCCCCCTGCCACATATGATGAAGCCGTGCTGCCATTCTGACACTGACAATTGGCTTGTAGCCATGCACAAGGAAATCAATCTTATGTTAGAAATGAATGTTTACAAGCTCATTGTCTTACCTGCAGAGTGTCGTGCAATCAGGTGTTGGTAGGTCCTTGAATTCAAGGAGGATTTGAAAGGTGGCCTAGTGTTCAAGGCAAGGCTCGTCATACAGGGGTTCTCACAGGTCCCAGGGATTGATTTCGGCAAGACATTTGCACCCATGGCTAAGTCCTCCTCAATATGTATGCTATCCACCTATGCTGCAGTGAACGACTGCAAACTTGACTGTTTTGATGCCTGGTGTGAATTTCTCTGGGGTAAGCTGCAGGAGGACATGTACATGCACCAACCCCCTGGTTTTGAACACTCGGGTCCTGAAGGTCAATATCTTATCATGCATCTGCTCTCATCACTCTACAGACTGAAACAGGCTGCATATGGCTGGTATGAATTACTTTGGGTAGTACTCAGCAGTCTTGGATTCAATCATTGTAAGGCAGATTACACAGTGTTCATCTTTGACCATGTCAATGGTGAGGGGATGAGAATCATATGCATCATTGCATGGCACACCAATGATGGACTGGCAGGGGTGAACAACTGCAAATTCCTTGACAAGATGAAGGGAAAAATCACTCAATGCTTTGGTATAACGGATCTGGGCCCCATCACTAAATATCTTAGCATTTAATTCATCCAAGACTGTCAGACACACAAGCTATGGATAGCACTAAGAAGAATACATTGTTTACCTTCTGCAAAGCATGACATGGCTAAATGCAATCCTGTTTCTCTTCCCATGGACCCCAGCTTTCCCTTTGGTCATCCCACTGACCTTCATCCTCACATAGACGATCTTGAGGCCAAGTACAGAAAGCTGGTTGGTGAGCTTCTGTACCTCGCGATGTATACTCAACCAGATATTGCCCATACTATCATGCACCTCACACAGAACAATGCATCCCCCAAGTCTTGACACTATACTGCTGCAAAACATGTCCTTAGATATCTTGCTGGAACTATAAATATGTGAACTCACTATGGAGGTGCTGGTGTCAACCCTGTCCTTCATGCTTTCAGCGACTCCAACTGGGCCTCATGTCCTGAGGATCATGTTTCAGTGTCCAGATATGTATGGTTCTTCAATGGTTGGCCTGTGTCCCACTCCACAAAGAAGCAGTTGACACATACACTGTCATCAACTGAAGCCAAGTATATGGCCGTAACAGCTGCCATACAGGATGGCCTCTGGCTACAATCCTTCTTCAGATGTGTCAAGATTCCTCTTACTCTTCCGCTTCAGCTATTTGCAAACAATGCAGGAGGTGGCCAATCATATTTACACTAAACACATTGATTTGCGGTATCATTTCATCCAGCGGCACATTGAGAAAGGGACATTCTTACCTATATGAGTTTCAACTCATAAAAACACTGCTAACATCTTTACAAAAACACTCCCTCATCCAATATTCATCATACACCGTACTGGTCTGGCTCTGTGTCATCTGGTTGAGGGGGGTAAGTTTAAAGGATGTGTTGTAGGTGCAACATTGTCACTTGTGTTTATTTGTTTGTCTCTGTTATCATGGACTCTACCTAATTTACCTTATAAGTCTCTTGTCTCATATGTTCATACCTCAGCTGTTCTTCCTAGATACTGAGGTATGTTTCATTTCTCTCTTGCACACCGACTCTATCTTACATTACATCATCTCTAGACTCTCCCCTTAGGTACTATTAATGTCATAGCTGTTCTTCCTGGATACTGAGACTCTCTTTAGTTCAACCTTCATTAACATGCAGCACAGAAGAGATAGTGGGATGAGGACTCATCAGAGCAGGTATTGAAACAAGAAACTTTGTCAGAGCAGTAACATTGTGTATGTTAAGACCGTAGCTCAAGGGTTAACAGATCTGAAGGGCTTGGCCTCAGCTCGTGCGCTGTGCCCCTTACCCAAGTACGTGCCCTTAATTTCAGAATGAAGTCCAGATGGAATCCGACGAAGTCCGAAGGACTTCTGGAGGCTGGCTACTCTAGTAGAGTGCTAGAGGACTTCCGGATGAGTGCGAGAAACTTCCGGAGGAGTATAGGAAACTCCGGAGGAGTTTCATCCGCTGTATCAGATCCGAAGGTAAGACTTCCAAAGGTAAGTTCCCTAGATAGAAACACATAGAGGATGGGCTGCAAGGGACAGAGTCCAAAGCAGGATAGGATAAGAGGAGTGGTCCGAAGGACAGGACGTCCAGAGGTCCGAAGGTTAAGACGTCCGAAGGTTACAACATCCGAAGGTTACGATGTCCAAAGGTTATGACGTCCGAAGGTCCGAAGGTTTACGAGGACCGGAGGAGCGGACAGGATTAGGACAGGAGGGGAAAGGCTACTATGGACAAGGTCCGGAGTAGAAAACAAACAGAGGTAGACTACACTATGGTAGAGTCGGATAGACGGGGTTTAGACAGAAGTCTCAGAAAGACAGGAAGTGCCGGAAAGGCAAAACTTCGGTCTAGGGAATCAATCCCTAGACTTCAGAACAGAGACATAGGGGACAAATCCGAAGGTCCAGATTTCCGGCCTAGGGAATCCATCCCTAGGCCTTGATGGAAAGGCAGAACTCAGATGGACCAAAGTCCAAGACAAGAATGAGTGAAGTCTAAGATGCAAGGGAGCAAGTCTATGTTGAGACAGAGCAAAGTCTAAGGCAATATTCGAACTAAGGAAACTTTACAGGAGTTGTACAGAGGTTTATATACTGGACGGGATCCGCGAGGATCGGTAAAATGAACACAATGCTATGTACGAGCATGTGGAAACATATTAGTAAGTATGAACGGAACATAAGTAAATGAACTCGGATATGAACAGAGTACAAAGATCAATAAGCAAGACGGAAACAGAGATAACCGAAGTCTGGAGTCAAGGGATTACCATAAGGAGATAGATGCTGATTTAAGGTTTGGGCTTCGGATATGAGTATAGGTCGGATCCGGAGGTCTAGAGATATCGGATGAGGCGTCTGGATATCGGATGAGCGGATCCGGAGATCTAGGTGAAGACGAGACTAGGATATGGATCATGGATATAGACCAGTAGTCTAGGGAAGGTAGAGTCCGAGATGGAATGAGCTTGGATCTGATAGGACTAAGGGTGGATGGAGCAGGCTTAGCTGCGGAGGTCCGAAGGTATTGATATATGGATGTACGAAGGTGTACGGATCCAAACCAATAGTGGAATGGAGGACTGAAGGCATGGATAAGGGTATGGAGTCATGGATAAGGGTATGGAGGTCCGGATGTGCATCCGGAAGGCGTGGGAACATCATCGGACATAGGTCCGGAATACAGGATATGACAGTGTAGCACAGTAGTTGTATATTGTCAATTCACATATAGGCAAGAAAATTCCTTATGCAACTTGAAAATGGTTTGGACTCAGTTTGAACATGGACCAGACCCATGTTGGACTGGACCACTACTAAATACAGTCCAGGTTTGGGTTCAAGACTATCACTCGAAACACATCCAGTCTGTATTCAGGTTTGATGAAAATTTGCCTGAACCAGACTTGAACTGAACATCAGCAACTTTATGCCAATGTAAACGAGCTGACTTGGATGAACCTATTTAGGCATGGTCACAGGTCACACTGAAGTTTGAAGCTATGAAGCTAAGCATGACATGATCATGGGCAGATGGGCTTGAAACTAGTATCAAAATTATACAGTAGTTTTGTCACAACCCCTATAATGAATCAACCCACTAATCAGCCCTCCACCAGCCCATTACCAGCCCATTACTAGTCCATCCCCCAGGAAGAGAAAGAAAAAAAGACCAGAACAAAGGAGAAGAGAGAATTATGACAAGGGCCATGATAGTCAGAAGGAAGGAAAGGAAAGGAAAAGACTTGTTTGTTGAATGCATTTTTGCTTATATAAGCAGTGCCAAACTTGTATCAAACAAAAGACTTGGTGAAATTTCGCATTTTTGCTTACTTAGGGTTAGGGTTTGACCACATTTTTGCTTATTATAATTGAAATTCTTACAATCAAATTACTCACTTTCAAGTGTTTTGCTTATAACTTGCTAAGATCTTATCCTATTGATGTCATGAGACCATGGATAGACTCTTGATCAGGAATGACATGAATGTTCAGCCTTTCTGTGTATTTGATAATTCCTGTTTGTATTGATGCTCTGAGATCCAGACTGCCTATCTCTTTGTTGATATGAGAGCCTGAGGTTTCTTGCAGCTGTTTTGTCTGATATTCCTGAAACAATTGCTGGTTTGGGGGACAGATGGTCCATGGTACTGGAGGATCAGGAAACATGACCTCATTTGTGTCTGATTGCTCTGGTTGACCTGCAACTACTGACTGTCTGATGGATAGATATACTGTGCTGTCTGAAATAATGTATTTTGGATTCACTGATGATATGATCACTCTGCAGGTATTAATATCCTGCCAGGTAAAGTGTCTGTCTTGCCTGAAACAATCTGTTGGGTCTGACCTCAGATGTACAGTATATCATATACATAGTCCAGTAGCTTATCATTTCCTTCAGATCTCTCAGCTTATCATGGAAATGGCAGGTTTCCTGACGTAGCCAACTTTGAAGAACCCGAGTCAGAATGGCTATCGACAGGATCCTAACTCACACTGGGAAGCGAACCAATGTGGGTATCACAACCTGGCAGGCACATATAAGAAAAGTGCTCAGCCAGTATAAGTGAGTCTTAGCTCTGCCTAGCTGCTATACTTGCAGAATGCAAGAACGTTCGACCCTAAAGGGGAAGCAAAGAAAGCAAGGATCCACGGAATGATGCTGAACAACCCTGGTGAATGGCGGTGAAAGCGCGAGAAAACGCGCACTGGAAAGCGAAGTGTGAAAGTGCGCGAAGTGCGGGAAGGTAGTGCAAGCGGTGCACAAGTGTAGGAGACGGATACTGAGACTGATAAGAGGTAAAGCGCAGATCTAGACAGATACTGATAGTGCCACTAGCTATAGACTGATGCTAGGGCCTCAAGATGATGATGGACACATGCATTGCATGGAACTAACTGGTGATAGATACTGAGTGGTAGGAAGCTGGTGGTAGGAAGCTAAGGTGTAATGTTCGGTGTAAAACGAACATGAGAGTATGTAAGTTCTACCTAAGCGCTCTCCCAGGGCTCGGAGCCGAATAGGGAGCGCTCTAAGTATGTAATGTGAGGTAAGGTGATGTAAAGTAAGGGTGCATAATGAAATGGGAAGTGTAATATGCCAAATATGGTCAGATCACGAAAAGGGACATACCGAGGGACTGGTCGGACGATGGATGGATGCTCCTGGATGATGCGCGATGCAGGGCGCTTAAGCGCGAGAAAGCACGCAAGGCGCGCATGTGGGAATGCTGCGCGTTGTGTGGGAAAGTGTCGCGCCTATGGCGCGTTTTGCGGGAAAGTGGTGCGCTCTATAGGGAAGTCATAGTGGATGATAGTGCGAGTTGTGCAGTAAAGGCCAGTCATCAGAATTCGTAAAATGAGCCCATATGAGCCCACAGAAACGCGAGTCTCTACACCGACTCCCTGTTTGAAACCAAGTGGAAAAGCAGTAACATCACCTGGTTGCCCTATAAGTGAGTAGAAGAGCTAGACGCACTAAAAGAATACTTTACAGTACTAGGTATCGAGAACATCTTGGAACTAGAGGAAGGGACCAGGAGCCCCCCAACAGGAGGTTCCCAGGTGTCAGTAGGGCACCTATCCCCCAAAGACTCGGCTTATAAAGCCCTGGGCCTCACTCCCTCCTCTCCTAACTCCCTCCTTTTCCTTCACCTCCAATGACTCCCTACTGCTATTCGCCTGTCACATCACCACCATGCCCCCCATCCTCACATGCACTGGCATGTGTCGTTTTACCCTGCCCCACTGCCTAGGCAACGGGGACATGCTGGTTGTCCTCGACATGCTCTGCGCCTACCTCGAACACAATGCATCCTTATGGTCTGGGATGGCTGCAAATCGTGCCAACCCCGTAGGGTATGGAGACTTTGTCCTCTCCTTCAACATGATGCAGACCCGCCAATGGACTCGTGTCCTGCATCACGGAAGAATCATCCAAAGGGCCACACATCGGAGGCCCTTCCCCATCCCCTCACAGACCTCGTTGGTGAGGATATCCCCCCAGCCTTGCAACCTAAACACCACCAATCCACCGCCCCCCGGAAGGCGGGCGTGGGATTAATCCTTGCTGGGCTGAGCTATTGGAAGAGGCCCTGTGTATGAATATTGAGACCACCAAATGGCAAAGGGAATGGCGCAACCGAAGTATCTCGGAGCGGAAGGCAGCCAAATGCGCCCGCCACACTGCTAGCATCCCCCCTACCAATCTGCCAAAGGATTGAGGTGAAGGGCCAAGCAGCACTCATACCACTCCTCATACCCCTTGCAATTTGTCCCCTCTTACCTCTACTGCCCCTTGTAACCAGGCGCATATGGAAGTTGATAAAGAAGAGGAACTTGTGTCCCAGCCAGGTAAGAGCGCCGGAGACATTTCTGGGAAGGAACCCACCAGGAGGAAGAAATGAAGGATGTTGCACATCCTGGAGGGGAGTATGTGGCGCCGGCACCCACACAAAAGGAAGGTCTCAGAATATCGAAGATAGACTGTTCTAGGCCCGGTAACTCGTTGTTCCTGGGCCCATATGTTAAGTTTTCAGTGTAATATGTTTTCCCCTTATTTTCAGGCTTGGTACACTTCGACAGTATATAAGGTCGTGTTTTTGTACTTAGCCCTCAGAATTTCTCCCAATCACAACTATGATTGTATCTGGTTAACATTATGCGAGATTGCATTCTACCTTGTGCCGTCATCAGTTTGCAATATTTAAGACAGGTTTGAATGCCATGCAAAATGTGAAGATAACACTTAGTATTTAGGTTGTCGTCAAAGGAGATGCAAAATTTCAAATATTAAAGAGATCTTGCACGACATGAGAAATATAAAGCATTAGCAAACATTTTGTTGCCAGCCGAACATCAACGACAATAAGAAATATAAATGTATTTTTAATGCTGCCCTAAACTTCAAAATGAAACTTCACATTTAATACTCGAAAAAACTTCAACCATTGCATGTGATTGAATGTCTGCTCATGTATGAAGTTTAGACCACCACTTCGACAGGCGTTAATATTTCAAATACCCCCTGATGATAAAATGTGAAGACAAATCATCAAGTTTTGTCTCCAGATAAAATTGATCACCCAATGATCACCCACTCATCGCCCTCTCACAGTTGAATCATCACTCACTCAACGATAATCTATACACGAATATGTATCACAGCAGAGTAATCAATCCTATTTTACAGTAGTCATTTACAAAAAGAAATCACTCAGATTCATATAGGCTAGTGCCAAGTCTCTGTAAAAGCTAAGCAGGAGATCAGAATCAGAGATGTGTAAGTAACAACTATTCTTACCAGTAGCAAGAAAACTGCAACATGCTGTGTCGACCTTTTTCATCAATTTGTTGGTGCCCAGGTTGAACACTTTGGTCACCCAATTTTAGATACCTCTTAGGTTGATTGTTGTATATAGAGGTTTGCACCTAAGAGGTATGTTTCTGCTGGTCTCTCCAGTGTTCCATGGTCCTTCCCTATTGTTTTTGTGGACCAAAAGAGAATGTGCTGCACATGGACCATAGACCGTTGGGACCATGTCATGGCACGTACCACAGGGTATTTTGGACCACATATCTAATGGATTTCCCTGGATATATAGGAGTGTCTGGGGTCACAAACCACCTAAATGTTCGATTTTTTGCAGTAATTTTCTGTTGATTCTGATGGTGAATAGCATTAGACTACAATGAATGTTTGTGTTATATCTACCGTATAGAATCATATAATGGCTGAATTTGTGGATGCAATTGTACATTGCCCAATTTAGTGTCTTGCTAGGAAGACACCTGTACATTCCGAAGTCTGGTAGTATTTGTGGTTGTATCTGTTTAGTTCTACTACTTCACACTATGATTGTATTACCATATTCGTCTATGTGTTACTGGCATACCTGGACCTACCTTCCTTATCTGTCACTCAGCCGAGCCTCTTTGACCGGTTTACACCCTATGTCTGCACATGTCCTGTCGATTTGCACGTAATAATGTGGTATAGTTGTTACATACTTTCGCTGCAGGGATGCTGGTTGAATTTTACAGATGCATATCCCCATGCACCTACACTTGCTACTGACCTCACCTGTACATTCCGGAGTTTTACGTAGTACAATAAAAAAAAGCTACAGAGTTGATAGCTAGGATGCTTCCTACCTTGGACCTTGGTAGTGGTCGCCTAGTTTTTCAAAATTTTGCGCAATCAGTACCTTTGTTGATACTCACTTTTGACTGTTGGCTACATGATCACTCTAAATCCCGTGAATAACTTACCTTTGTCAGACCCCTACCAAAAGTGCTGAACCATGGTACTTGTGACTTCTACCATACCTTTGCCTAGGCGATTTTGCCCATCCTACTTACCTTTGCCTGGATGCCAGGTTTACCAGTAGTATCTTCGGTCATGATCCCATGGTAGAAGACTGCAAAGACAATATAGCCTACATAGGGCAGACCGCAACAATGCTACAGACTAATTAGGGAGGACCATATGTCCCATAGGGCAGACCGCAAAGACAATTCAGCCTGCGTAGGGCGGACCGCAACAACACTATAGACTAATTAGGGAGGACCATATGTCCTATAGGGCAGACCGCAAAGACAATATAGCCTATGTCGGGCGGACCATATGTCATGTAGGGTGGACCACAACAACATGATAGACTAACTAGGGTGAACCATATGTAATATAGGGCAGACCCACAACAACATGATCAGAATGCTGTACGGTACGAATCTATGATGTCGGTCCAATACCCAACATACAAGTTACAGGGACAAGATAACCCACACCTTTATTATACACCTTTTCGCTTTTCCAGATGACCCCCCCTCCCTATGTCAGTCCAGTATCCTCGCCAAGAACAAATAGATGATGATCGGAATGCGGTATGGTATTAATCTATGATGACGGTCCAGTACCTCCACCAAGGAAAATTGATGAATTGCGCAAAATGCCTCTTATTACAGACCCCCCCCTCCCTATGTCAGTCAGTACCCCCCGCCAAGAAAAATTGATCAAGATTGGAATGCTGTACAGTACGAATCTATGATGACGGTCCAGTACCCCCTCCAAGCATGATCGGAATGCTGTACGGTACGAATCTATGATGTTTGTCCAGTACCCCCACCAAGAAAAAATTGATAAATTGCGCAGAATGCCCCTTATTACAGAGCCCCCCCTCCCTATGTCAGTCAGTACCCCTGCCAAGAAAAATCAATGAAGATTGGAATGGTGTACAGTATGAATCTATGATGACAGTCCAGTACCCCCACCAAGAATGATCGGAATGCTGTACGGTTAGAATCTATGATGACAGTCCAGTCCTCCCACCAAGAAAAAATTGATGATGATTGGAATGCTGTATGGTACGAATCTATGATGTTGGTCCAGTACCCTTGCCAAGAAAAAATTGATGAATTGCACAAAATGGTATGTGAATTCTTTCTGTCTGTCATATGCACACATGTGTTAATGAATATCTTAACAAATTTAACAAATGGGATGTGACAGAAAATATCTTATTAAATAAATAGGATATTACAGAAAATATTGTATTGAAACACTGCATTCTACATGTTGCGCCGCTTGTGTAACGATTTTATAGGGGAAGAAGGCATGAAGTCATTATCAATGTCATCCAAGTCATCCAGGTCATCCACGAGCTCCTTATTCTGGTCATACCTATATGCATCTGCCAATGCAATCTCCTCAATAGCATCCATCAGTTCCTCATCTTCAATTTCGCCATACTCCAGGTCACTCTCTCCATCACCCTCTCTATCTCCTTCCAAACTCTCGTCATCATCATCCTCATCCCAAAACGATGATCGTGCCTGACTAAAAGCGGCTTGAACCAAAGCCTCGTCTGAGGGTCCCCAACTCGCAATCATAGGCCACACGCACGGAATACACTGAACCTTTTTCCTCCAGATGACGCAGATGTTGACAAGTTCATCTGCGCGAGACCCAAGGTGGAAAGACATCACTGGATCTGCGACTGTGAAATAATTAGATACTGTTCATAACATTTGCACACTGACGCACCTGCTTTATTCAAGGCAGTTTGCGTACTGTCCCACTCTGCTAACATCCATTCTTGAAGGACGGCCCTCTCCCACATCAGTCAAGCCTCCTCCTCATTGCACCGGTCAGCTTCAAGTTGCAACCGGATACCATTCCTGACCTTGTCATCCGATAGCCATGCTGGAGGGTTCAGAGGGTCATCATCTAGCCCAACATCTTGCCAGATGTCGTCATCAATGTCGAGCTGAAAGATGCCATCACGCGGGATGATATGAGGGGGAACAGCAGAAGGGGGTGCTCGCCGCTGTTGAATAAGAGACCGTAGTTGTGAGCACAAACCATTGTAGGTAGTAATTAATTTGAGGATGCCAGGCTCTCGGCGTTCGATTGAGTGTTGCGTATTCGCATGAAGTTTACGCTCAGCTGTAAAATTATGAGATGTATCAGTGTAATAAAACTATCAACACACCATTGACTGTGGCTCTGTATGATCTCTCAAGTCTCTCCAATTCAAACTTTCACTGATGAAGGCAATCACGTATGCGAGTTTTGATTGCGCGAGCATTCAAACGAACTGTAAGGTATATCCTTCTTCATCTTCTCCAGGTTGACCTTGTCTTCCGTTCCAAGTGCTGCTCGATGACGTCGGAGAGTGTCAGCGGTTTTTTTATACCGGGACCGAGCATCTACAAGCTGCAGATTGAGTTCCCCAATATTAGAGACACGGACAGCATGGAGTTGCATCTCGAGTTCGCGTATGGAGGCTTCCTGAGTTTGTAGCGTCTTCTCTAGTGCTAGGATAATGGTAATCACCTCCACTACCTTATTTCTAGATTGTCCTACATGACGTTCAGTTAAGCAGTAGGCACACTTAGATATTTGCATACGTGGTGTGGGTCGCGTCTGGTGATCAACCTGGGCCTTCCACTCTACACGGAGCATATTCTCGTCCAACTCCAATGCATGTAAACGGTCCAGCGCATCATTCTTCTTTGATTGACAGTGGATCCAACGCCGATGGAGCCAGTGTCCAAATCCTTGCAAAGATTTCGAGTCTAAGTGGCGAATTTGAGTATCGAGGATGAAAAGTCACTGATTAGACTTCGCGGAAGAGTGAGATTGATAGACTGATTTAAAAAGAGCATACATACCCCTGATACACGCAGGGAAGGGATGAGAGGCTTGAGGAAACTCCATAATCGTTCGCATCCTTCACCATCAGACAAGCCAAATCCCTCTCACTTCCTAGGGTGGTAGACGATCTGACACGCCTACTGGTGACCATACGCATGGAACACAGCAACAGCAAATGCAATGTGAGATAGAGTAGAATCGTCCAGGAAATTCCACTTGCGACAGCTCTGTTTGAGCTGGCATCCGATATCGTACAAAAGCCCGATGGTCATCTGAGTAGGTATATGTTTGAACAATCAGTCCAAGAGAGCAAGCGCATAATGTTGCTTTTCTCCCGCAGATGTCAGGTTCGCAATCCATAGGACACGGTCATGTCTACAAACCAGTGCCATGAGGCCAGTATCGGTAAAGAAACGAGTACTTGCCTTCTCCCGCTTTTCATCTGCAGCAATGAAGGAGTCACCACATCCATTCAAGACAGATACTGGTATGCGCATGCCCTCCTCATAGCTATCTTCATCAGGTTCCGCCCTCGAGGTCCTTGCTTGCTGTCTGTCTCTGTGACACCTTTCAACAAAATCTTCCATTGCTTTCACATCGTCCATCGGTAGAAAGAAAGATGGTGTCGGGTTAGGAGGATCACTGCCAGTAGCACCGCGAGGATTTGCAGAGCGTTTCTGTGTAAAGCATGCGTCAATGCAAACAATAACATCTGGCCTACAAATGATTAATTGATGTGGTAGCATAGTAAGAAATAACGCACATAGGAAGAGAATCTCTTGCTCCATTTCGCCAATCATTCCCTCCAAAACAGAGTGGGCACCGCGAGCGGAGATAATCACTAGGTTGGTCCACGCGAGCATCATCTTTCCGGGAACCAACGACGAGCATAGAGATGTAGTCCTGAGCCAATACAATCAAAACCTGGTACCAGTGGAACGCATTGCTGAAGTGACGCCGTAAGCTATTCTGTCGGAAGGTTTAGCATGGATATGCAACGATGAGATCAGAATTTTTTTACCTTCAGCCTCAACTTATATTGCATTCCGTCCAGAAATGTCTCCAGCGCATCACACCACGCCGTTTGGTTGGGGGACTGATGAAGAAAATGAAGGCGGACAAACTCAAGAAGTCGTAAGTCGACCGCCAGGGAGGGTGCCACGGGCGCGCATGGAAAAAACCCGCAACGAAGAAGCTGAAGCGGGGTAGGCGAACAAGGGCAGGCAATGATGGTGATTTCCTCGAAAGCTGTAATGTACATTAGATTTAAGTTAGAAGAGAAAAAATGATAATATACCATCAAAAATACGCATGCAACTTTGATGCTACCAGTTTTGCACCCAGTTCTGCACTCTCCATCAGTCTGATGACGTATTGCTGGCATGTTGGCATGACGTAGCGATACAGTCTCTTGAAGGTATGATAGATAGGGCACTATCATGCGTGGAATTACATCTTCAGACCATCTGCGCCATTGATTAGCCCTTTTCTGGGAGCTGGTGAGACGACGGGGACCAGCGTCATTGGAAAAATGTATTGAGTCGCTGAAGGGAAAACACAGGTCCATCATCCATCTGTCCGGGTTCCGTCCTACATATGGATGATGAACGACGTAGCCTTTGCTGTGCTAGACGTTGTCGTCCTGGCAGAACTAAGATGGGTGGTGGGCCAGGAAGATAGAGGTCGAGTTTTGTTGTCTCACGGGGACATTTCCATCTATTGAGCATCCGAGGTTCGCAAATGCTAGTAGTCGGCTGATGCATCGACGGAGGTGATGAATGGTGGGTTGTTGCCTTACGACGTCGAGGTTTAGGATGGCGGACTGCCATTGCGCAATACCTCAAGAGGCGAAGTCAACAAGGCAGGAAACTGTGACACGAAGTCAACCAGGGAAACTCAGCTCACGGACGCGCAGTCTGGGGAAGTTTGATTATAGTAACCAGTGGTGGCAGAGGTTGATGGACGAAGTAAGATCACTAATGGAAAATCAAAACAATCGCATTGGGCTGAGAAATCACGTAACTTATGTGCGGTAGTGAAATCATTCGTTATTTGGATCCTCACGTGGTTATACTAAGTTGTTCCAGAAGAAAGAATGAGCCTTGTCATAATAGCATAGAACACGAAGTGAACTCACCGCCCCGCCATCATGATGAGGCTCTGGCTCAATGTCTGAAACAAGCACGCAGTGAATACGTATTTTCATGAAGCCATAAATGGAGAAACAAGAAAATAAATCATACAGATCGTAATGCCAGAGTAAGATCGTAGTCCGCTGATGGTAACGATACACAGCCGAATAATGGAGCGCACTACTAGAAGGAACACAACAGCATCAATTTCATTGTAAGGTAACGAGAACAAACAACAGAAAATACACCAGGACAACTATGGAATCATGATTGCATGGGAAGCGAATGGGGTACGATGGTAGGCCTGCCGAAATGATCAAAAAATGTCTGGACGTAAAATGCTGTAGCCACACGCTTGACTTCCCAAGACTTTGTATCTGTGAAGTTGTCTGATGTCAGCGGGGTCATAAGAAGAGGTGGCACGCCATCCCAATCGCAAAGCAGTCGGTGGAAATTCTCCACGTAAGGAAGACAGCCCTTCAGGGTGTTATCCCACAACCCGTAATGTTCCGACGCAAATGGCTCTGACCACATCACTAGACCAGCATCGCCCGGGAAGATGCCATGGAGGAGTTGCTCGCGACCAGCTGGATCATCCTTCCATTCTCTCTGCGCCAAGTGACAATCAAGATCCCGCAACTCATATTGAAAGCCGAGTTCAAACAGCTCCCATGTGACCTTCTGGGCTAGAAGTGCAGAAGGATTAGTAAGACTGCCGACGGAGATTTCTTCACCCCGAAACTCAACAACTCCATCTGGCGAAAATACATCGCCCTGAGATTCTAGCAAATCATCGCCAAACAACTCCCGCATCACCTGCTTCCGCTTCTCGGTGGCTGTAAGACCTTTTCTGTCAGCCTTATGAGATTGTGGCTGGGCAGAAGGCACACTACCAAGGAAGTCGCGCCAGAGTTGAGGAGTGGGATAAGTGCGTGGAGGATCGTGGACGACACGGCCTACCCACAGTGCACGAGATGCAAGCCAATTGGCAAGATATGTTTGCAGACATTCAGGCAGTTTGGGGCCGATAAGAAGAGCAGGCTCAGGGAATCTATACCCCCGATCGATAACGTAGGGCGTGTGAATACGCGACTGGTCCTTGATTGCAATTTTCATCGCTGCTTCCCAATGCAGGTTCAGCGGCGGAAGGTAAGGAGTGTCAGGGTCCTGCCACTTGTCCCTTGATTCGCCTGACTGAGCAGGACATGCAGGGCGAGCTTCAATGGAGTCTAAAATAGTGAGTATCCAACGTGCACAAAAGAAAGAGGTGCTTACATGGCTGGTGCTTTGCCTTACTCTTCTGTCGAGATGGCGCCTTGCCATGACTAGATCCTTTAGGACCGGAATTCGAGCTGGACGATGGTTGAGGGTCGTCTGCCTTGGGGTCTAGGTGTGTTGTACCTGCATATAGGCGGCGAACATGGACATGACGATGATGACCACCAGGGCTGCGGTATATCACCTTTGCTGCCCTCCGCATACATGCCAAGGATGATGCGATCCAGACGGGTGAGTAAAACAGGTTCGATGACTTTCATGTTCGGGGGAATGTACGCTGTCTTAATAACCGAGGGTCTTATATAAATATGTGTAAGAATGTAATGACACCACAATTACACTGGATAAGACTTCTTGCCAGTCCTCGATTAACACGGTCTACGACTTTTCTTCTTTCGTGGTAGATAACGTGTGAGTTCTTGGGAGGCTCGCTAAACCAATCAGTCAGATTAACTTAGCCGGAGCTTTATTATCTCTGATTGAAACTATGGGATTGTCTAGGATATACCGTCTAGACACTTGAACTGGTTTCCTGAATATACGGTTAACTGTTGAGAAGCTGGTCTCAAATGTGACTACGTGGACCAAAGCTCGTGTTGGTCAATATACAAATACCTGGTGAGAATGCTGGTCTCACAAATAACAACAATGACAAATAAAATAAAACAATGACAAATAACAACAATGACCAAAGCTCATGTTGGTCAGTATACAAATACCTGGTGAGAATGCTGGTCTCACAAATAACAACGGTGACCAAAGCTCGTGTTGGTCAGTAAACACTACGTGGTGAGAACACTGGTCTCACAAAACTGGATTTCTATCGCGAGAAATTTACGTAATCTCAAGGGAAACACTTTCCCTGCACTTGCCTGGACAGTTCTTACAAAGGAAATGGGCTTTGTAAGCAGCAATTTGTCCAGACTGAAGCTTCTTAGGTGAGAGTTCAATTTGCTCAAGAGGGAGTTCTTGAATGCAACAAGTGGGAGATCTATTTTTTTGGGGGAGAATGGGCTCTCCTTATATACATTTTGTGTGGGAATATTATGTAAGTAAAAAGGTGATGTAATGACTTCAGAATGTGAGAAGAATATTCCAAAAACTGGAGCAGAATGTTCTAGCAGGTGCAAAAGAACATTCCAGAATATTCATGGTGGGATAATGTCATCATTCTGAGTCACTATGAGTCATTATGAGTCATTGGAATGTTCTAGCAAATTCCATGGAACATGACATCATTATGACATCACTATGATATCATATCTTTCAACCAAAATACCTGCAGGAGTGTAGGTGAAGTCCTATGACATCATTATGACATCATACCCTGTAGGTACAATTTCATGAAGCATCTGATTAGTCAGAGCATCCTAATAGAAAAGTAAAGTAAAGAAACACTAGAGAAAACAACTCAGAAATAATGGAACAAATAATAGTACACAATACGCGGGCTTTTTAGATAGGTTTTTGTTAGGCTTTGAACTTTTCTCTATGGGTTTCTCTAGCCAAAGTGAATAAGCCAAAGGAAAGGCAATACCTTAACCTTCATTTTGCTTCTCATATCAACTAGGTCATTATGTGATTCCCATCTCACATATGACTTTTCTTCAAAACATGGTGGATTCATGAATCACTGAGGGAAAACTGAAACTATTGGACCAAGGTTTGATACCAAGGTATGGGTTGACTAGTCTGAGGACTAAGCTAACAGACTTTGTCTTTTAGGGGGATACCTAGTAGTCATGTCCATGCATGATTCCCAAATCATGCAGGACAACGCGCTTGTGCGAACATACCAAACGGGGACACCAGCGCAGAATCACTTCTCACAGACGTCGCTACTCTGCACAAAAGCGCCCATCCAATCGCCCCAAACAGCATGACGAAAGCCTGAAGTAGTGAGAGGTTGAGCTATGAGTACCCAGTCAATGTAAGAGTATATATCGAGAAAGAGACGCTGAGCGTCAGTGATGAAAATGAGAAGATCACGAAAAGTGAGGGGGTGCGACTTCAAGCGTGCGACGGCGTGGCGGAGGGACAAAAGGCGGCCATATATAACTTGGCCTCTGTCTGGCTGAGCCTGTCTATACTCACGGAGTCGTTGTTCCGCCAGTTTGAAGAGGGATTGCAATCCATCGACCTTATCCGACGCCAGTGTGCCCACAGGAAACAAATTCCCAGGAATGGACTTAAGGTCATTCTGGGTAGGGGTGAACCAGGCCCAATGAAGTGGGTGAGGAGATGGAAAAGCCTCCTTTCGAAGTATGCAAGCAGCATGGCAAAATGTATCGTCGTAAGCCTGAGGCCACTGGAAGCAGTCAATGACGCCAAAGCGACCATCTGCGCGGGCTTGTAAGATTTCTGCGTCGAAGTGATGAAATTCGGGGACGAAGTGCATATTGGGAGTCGTGATGACCAGATTGCCCTGCACGGCAACGGTGCAAGTGTCGAAAGATTGTAACTAATCTGTTCGAAAATTTGGCGTCAGCACATGACAGACAAATAAAGAAACACGTACTGTCTGAGAGGGCAGTATTCGCTTTGAATAGAGTCAGAGCAGTAGGCATGATGGGTACTACAAATCTTCACTGCGCAACACAACGAACAATCGAAAAAGGAGACATACCTAGTGTCAGTTGTGGAGTGTAATCGTGGGAGTTCGAGTTGCTGGCCAGGAAGAGAGCAATAAAACCAGGATAAGGATGTAAGAAGAAATCAGTAAAAAGTAAATGAAATACAAGTGAATACCTTACCGGCTGTGAGACGCTCAATGTTAAGGTAAAAGAAAGGACGAGCGGGACAGACAGATTCCAGATGCAAAGCACTCCTGCGGACGATCTTCAACCCTACTGGAGCAGCAACAGGTGAGCAGCCAGGGCGATCTTCCAGACACATAGTCTAGGAGTGTGAGACCAGCGACGCGTAGTCAACTGATCAATTGAAGTGAATGGCATGAAGCCAGTTCAGATGGATGCAGGCCGGAGTCAAGGGATATCCTGGGGGACGACAGACATGGGGATAAGTGAAGAGAGAGGATCAGCGACAGTAGTTAGTAGCAAAAGAGAAATATCATGAAGTGGGAAAATCCCAAATGAAGTTCCGACTGAATGTGAATTGCAAGTTCAATGTGGGAAAGTCCCATATTACTCAATCTCCCCCATCCATCGTCTCCCCCATCCCATCGTCTCCATCGTCCATCGTCATCTCCATCGTCTCCATCGTCGTCTCCATCATCCTCCTTCAGCATCCTACCACCCTTATCCTTCGCCCCGACTAGCAACCCACCTGGATTCCTGGCTCCATCTATTTTGAATTGGCTTCATGCCATTCACTTAAATTGATCAGTTGACTCCGTGTCACTGATCTAACACTCCTAGACTACGTGTCTGAAAGATCGCCCTGGCTGCTCACTCACTGCTGCACCAGTAGGGTTGAAGATCGTCCGCGGGAGTGCTTTGCATCTGGAATCTGTCTGCACCGCTCGTCCTTGCTGTGACCTTCACCTTCGAGCCTTTCAGTTAAGTGCGTACTTTATACTCGTCCTCTACTCCCTCTTCTGACAATCCTTAATGTCTTTTCGGGCCTCCTTTTCCTCATACCTCACTTACTGGTCTGTCTGCACCGCTCGTCCTTTCTTCAAAGGTTGACCTTCACCATCGAGCCTCTCAGTTCAGTGCGTATTTAATTCTCTTCCTCTACTCCCTCTTCTGACTTTCTTTAATGTCTCTTTGGGTCTCCTTTTCCTCATAGCCCTGACAAATGTTCCACCCGGATTCCTGGTTCCATCCTATTTTGAATTGGCTTCGTGCCATTCACTTAAATTGATCAGTTGACTACGTGTCTGGAAGATCGCCCTTACTGCTCACCCGCTGCTGCACCAGTAGGGTTGATCGGGTCTCCTTTTCCTCATACCTCACTTGCTGTCTGTCTGCACCGCTTGTCCTTTCTTCAAAGTTTGACCTTCACTATCGAGCCTCTCAGTTGAGTGTGTACTTAATTCTCTTCCTCCACTCCCTCTTCTGACTTTCCTTAATGTCTTTTCCTTAATGCGTTCACTCGATCCCTGACGCAACATTCGTTTTCGATTTCATCGGTCAGTTTTTTGTTCTATCCCTCAGGAACCTTTCAATTGGAGCTTCATTGTATCCAAATGGTCAGTCTACCGCTTGTTCTACTGTAGGGACTCATACTCAATGCAGATCTATTAGAAATAGGTTGGTCTACTGCATGTTCTAGAGTAGGGTCTAATGTTAAATGTTATCACAGATTTTCTTACCAACCTCTTGGCTCCATTTCGTTGCCGTCACATATCCTGTGCGATCCGTGGCGCCAACTTTATTCGGCTGTCAGGCGAACTATATTGTAACTTTATTTCTTGATGTCCGTTCATCTTGAACATTTGAAAAACCAGGTATTTTATACTGCAACCAGTGTCAAGCGAATAGAATCCTTCCTTGGTGATCCAGTTCCCACTAACCGCCTTAGGGTCTTGTGATTGTATATATAATGCTATCCCATCTGTAGGTACCCTCAATTTCTAGTTTTTTTTTTACTTGCTCTTACAATCTCAAATCCTCTTTCGCGTATTCTCACCTGACTTCGTGTCGGTGCAATAAAACTGTGGAGAAACTTCGTGTTTCTTTCGACAATATCATACCTTTTTTGTATCTTCGTGACTACGAGAAACAGTCTCACATATGCCTCTTACTACCCGCTCTGGACGCCGGTCAAAAGCCCCACTTCGAGCCGACCAGGTGTCCACGTCAAAGGATGGCAACGAAGCACGTTCCCGCCCTGGTTCAAAGTCGGCCAATGTAAGCCTATAGCTGTCATTTTGCCATCTACTGACTCATTGTTAGGTACCTTGCGCTCAGCCTAAGCCTCGTCCCCTTCCAAGGTCCGAATGTTCCGACCCTTTAACATCATCTGCTGAGGAAGACATTTTCTTTTCCAATTTCGCCAGGCACTCGTTCGTCAGCAACAAGTCCAACAAGTCCAATAATGCAAGTGAGGAACCCGAGGCCCAGTTACCTGATGGTAAGTTCACTGATTCTTACCACCTTCTGACTATTGCTGATTATTTTGCAGATGACACGGATAACAATACACAGCAAGTTGAAGGTTCGTTTTCTCTTTCGTCTTCAACTTTGAATAACTCTTGTCCCTCAGCTTCTCTCAGGGATGACAGTGCTGTTCTCCGCACTGAGAGTGACACGGGTACAGGTATCAGTCCTGCAGCGACGAACAAAAGGGAGACAGCACCCAGTAAGTTTTGTTATCTCGTTCATGGTTTACAATCAACTTATTTCATTATCACAGCTCAGTCCGACGGTGAGCACGGCAGCAACGTAGCAACGAACAACACCGCAGGTAGGTTTCACTATATATTATTCAATTCGTAGTACATACACTAACATAATTTATAAAAGCTCCATCCAACGCTGACAGTCCAGCCAACACTGATGGCGTGATCCAAACGAACGAAAGGGAAAATCCCACAGGTAGGTTTCACTATATATTTGGTAGTACACCGCTCATGTGTTTGGTAACATCGTTAGCCCATTGCCCGCGCAGATCTGGTGCTCAGAAGTCATACTTACCTTCTGATGAGGGGAAATTTGTAGAGAGCTCTGGTTCTGATAGCGACTGGGCTGCAACAGAAGAGCAACGAAAGAAAGCCAAGCGCAATGCGGATCCCATGAGGTTCCCCAGCCCATCTACAGTGGGACATCAGAAGGGCAAAGCAGTGGCAGAGGCAGAGGTAGACGACAATGATGATGATTCCGAGGGTTGTGACAAAGAAGACAAGCTTGAAGACGGGGACGAGACGACGCACAAAGCGGGCAGACTATCTAAGGAAGCTATTTTGGCAGTGCATGATTTTGGTAAGAGGGTCCAGGAGGAAGCGACCGACATTGGCAAACAATTTGGGAAACATCGGCAGGTTATTCTGATGGAGGCAGGATTAGCTAGGAAAGCAACTCGCAAGGAGTCCATTTGGAATCAGCATCAGGCCTGGTTCAAAACTGTGCTGCACCCATCCAAAGCAGGTATGTTATTGCATTGAAGGTTGTTCCGATCTATGCTCATACCTTTTCAGCGAGCTTGCAGGCATGGAAAGCCAAGCAGGCTGAGCATTATCATGCCCATTCACACAAGGACCCTAAGAACGCAGCTCTATGGAAACAAATCCGAGAGCATTTTGATCATGTGATTGCCACTCCTGACGATCTATCCTCTCGAGAGTCATGCAGTCTTATGATGGCAGTCCGTGAAATGTTTGCAAAATCGGTGAGTGCTGTTTTGGTGACTAACATTTACTGGTGACTAACATTCATTGATAACGCGATCTTCTTGAAGGCTTTGTACTGGCACCGCACATACGGAATTCATGTCGCTGGTATTGTGATTTACCCAGGAGATGAGGAGTCTGGCCGCCAGGCCTCCAGCTTTTTTGCGGGGTCAGATATTGTAAAGGCCCTCATTGACGCTCAACGAGTCGATGCCAAGCATATGATAGATGAGATCACAACAATTCTTAAATGGGTTTTTTTTTTAGTTAAAGGCTACATCAAGCTAACATACTACAGGTATAAGGACTTAGAGGCTGCGCAAGCAGGAGGCAAGAATATTAATTCTCTTCCGCTGGCTGCCCCGGTCGCCAATGCTTCGCTTCTACGCAACGGTAAATCTGACAGGGATAGAAATCACATGGTTGCACCTGTGGTCATCAGCGAAGCATTCGGTTGGTATCTCTCACCTGATCGTACTGTCATTGTACTCACATTTTGCTAATAGCTGAAGCCGGTCATGCACTAAAGACTTCCAATAGTAGATGGATGACAATGCTTGATGTCCTGTACTCGACAAGGTTGTGCATCCATGACTGGCCCGCTGGAGTTCCACCCCCTGGCACTGATTTTGACCTCAAAGTGCTATCCGCAAGTCAGTTATGCGCCCTGGTGGGTCCATATTTGAGGATTCATCTTGGTGAGATGTATGAGGCTGAGTTGGGCCAAGATGAGGATGAGGATGATAGCGATGCAGAGAAAGGCAAGATGGCTAAGCGGAAAGGCAAGTCCAAGAAGTCTAATGAGCATCGACGAACAAAGGGTGTGGTTGTGGAGGTGCCGGATGTTCTCTTATCTATCCAGGGTTGGAGTCCTCACGCGTTTTCCCATTTTCCTGTATTTGAAACAGCCACTAATTAATATCTTCAAACTACAGTTCAGTTGCAAGACCTCACCTCATACACTGGTGACGTGTTCGAAATCCCTCTTGTCATCAATACAGATGGTGTCATCTTACGTCGTCTCAAAGATTCAGAGAAATTCATTAAGGACCTCCCTCCCCATGTTACTCACAAGCAAATAGGCAAGATGATTCGTGCAGAAACTCCGACCTCAGATGCAAGTGCAGAGCATTCGGGCTCTGAGGCTTTGCGTCCTAACTTGGTAAATTTATGATTCAACTGAAGATCTTTATACTTATTACCAGCAGGTTTTTTGTACACGTGGTATGGTTCCACGCGCCAACTCAGGGGCTCCGTGCTCTCACCTTGGGGCTCCGCGCTCAAACCAAGGGGCTATGCGCTCAAACCAAGAGGCTTTGCGCTCTGCCGCTGGGGCTTTGCGCTCCACTTCTGGGGCTCCGCGCTCCAACCAATTTGTCCCTAGGCACACGGACTATGATGATTTCGCTGACAACAGTGACCTCCCAGGCGACTATGACGATCTCCCACCATCTTCTCCTTTTTCGCCTGCTACGCCTCGAGGTTCAAATGCAGCCCATGGTCGATCCCAGTACACCCGTCTGCGTGAAGACATCCGCCATTCTATTGCCTCTACGTCTGACAATTGGAAATGATCTCGTGGTGATTACGAAACTATCAGTGAGGCCGACGACATCGAGACTGCCATGGTGGATGATAGGCAATGGGCCAGGATGTGTGTACATCGTCTACATCTTTATTTTATTTTATTTTCTCAGCATACCTTTCGAATCGCAGGACAGGACAAGCATGGATCAAAGGTCTACTCTTGGTCATCAGTACGTTACTATTCAATTGTCATTATATATTACGGTGCTAATTGTATCAATTATTGTTCTTTCCTTAGCCATCCTAAGCCACATGTTCGCGCTACATCAAAGGCACGCATGGGACCTCCGAACCAAAACACTACGCACTTGCCATCTCGTTCGGCAGTTGTGCCCTACTCTGAGGGCTCTCCGTCTTCGCGCCAATATGCCTCACGTGTTCGGCCTGCTCATGTCTTGGATCGCCGTTTACTTGCTCCTGTAGATGAGCATGAATTTGAGTATAACTGACGTTTACAGCTTTTATAACTGCCTCTCTAATCTCGACTCTGATTTCAACTATGATACTTTGCTTGTCGTGACTTATGTGACTCATGTTAAAATTCTTATGCCTATGCAAACATGCTTTTCTAATCTATGACTCATGGTTTGTGTTTTGTCGTCTATGTTACATCACAATTGTCGAGACTTACCTGATGTTGAAGAAGAATACTGTGTGTGAAATCACACACACAGTTATATTCTTCAACATTATGTCTGCACTCATGCAACATTATAACCTTCAATATCAATCTGTCTATGTCTTGTGACTCCGCTGACTCGTACTTCTCTAGTTTCAGCTACATACTCTTGAATCACGTGACCAATGAAGTACATTCGAGCTACATGTAGCTACATGACACATGTATTCATTGACCGAGTGAAAATGTAGTAAGGTAGACCTCATGCGAAAGCATTGAATGTCACGTGAGAGTGACTCACACTGGTTGAAATTATCTACACGAGTTGCCAAGGTCCGGGTCCTGAATAGGTTTGCATAGGATTGCTACAGACTTGTCCAGAAAATGTATAGTACTGAGGTAAACCATATACTTGTTCTTCAGGAAAAATTGCACATGGTGTCTTCCTGATAGAACTGAAGGAATTCTAGTTGGATTAGTCTGTTGAAAGGGGGGGGGGTTTCAATAGATTGAAATGAGTGTATACCAATAAGCACAACTTGTGGATTTGTATGACAAGGTCAGGAATGGTATCCGGTTGCAACTTGAAGCTGACCGGTGCAATGAGGAGGAGGCTTGACTGATGTGGGAGAGGGCCGTCCTTCAAGAATGGATGTTAGCAGAGTGGGACAGTACGCAAACTGCCTTGAATAAAGCAGGTGCGTCAGTGTGCAAATGTTATGAACAGTATCTAATTATTTCACAGTCGCAGATCCAGTGATGTCTTTCCACCTTGGGTCTCGCGCAGATGAACTTGTCAACATCTGCGTCATCTGGAGGAAAAAGGTTCAGTGTATTCCGTGCGTGTGGCCTATGATTGCGAGTTGGGGACCCTCAGACGAGGCTTTGGTTCAAGCCGCTTTTAGTCAGGCACGATCATCGTTTTGGGATGAGGATGATGATGATGAGAGTTTGGAAGGAGATAGAGAGGGTGATGGAGAGAGTGACCTGGAGTATGGCGAAATTGAAGATGAGGAACTGATGGATGCTATTGAGGAGATTGCATTGGCAGATGAATATAGGTATGACCAGAATAAGGAGCTCGTGGATGACCTGGATGACTTGGATGACATTGATAATGACTTCATGCCTTCTTCCCCTATAAAATCGTTACACAAGCGGCGCAACATGTAGAATGCAGTGTTTCAATACAATATTTTCTGTAATATCCTATTTATTTAATAAGATATTTTCTGTCACATCCCATTTGTTAAATTTGTTAAGATATTCATTAACACATGTGTGCATATGACAGACAGAAAGAATTCACATACCATTTTGTGCAATTCATCAATTTTTTCTTGGCAAGGGTACTGGACCAACATCATAGATTCGTACCATACAGCATTCCAATCATCATCAATTTTTTCTTGGTGGGAGGACTGGACTGTCATCATAGATTCTAACCGTACAGCATTCCGATCATTCTTGGTGGGGGTACTGGACTGTCATCATAGATTCATACTGTACACCATTCCAATCTTCATTGATTTTTCTTGGCAGGGGTACTGACTGACATAGGGAGGGGGGGCTCTGTAATAAGGGGCATTCTGCGCAATTTATCAATTTTTTCTTGGTGGGGGTACTGGACAAACATCATAGATTCGTACCGTACAGCATTCCAATCATGCTTGGAGGGGGTACTGGACCGTCATCATAGATTCGTACTGTACAGCATTCCAATCTTGATCAATTTTTCTTGGCGGGGGTACTGACTGACATAGGGAGGGGGGGGTCTGTAATAAGAGGCATTTTGCGCAATTCATCAATTTTCCTTGGTGGAGGTACTGGACCGTCATCATAGATTAATACCATACCGCATTCCGATCATCATCTATTTGTTCTTGGCGAGGATACTGGACTGACATAGGGAGGGGGGGTCATCTGGAAAAGCGAAAAGGTGTATAATAAAGGTGTGGGTTATCTTGTCCCTGTAACTTGTATGTTGGGTATTGGACCGACATCATAGATTCGTACCGTACAGCATTCTGATCATGTTGTTGTGGGTCTGCCCTATATTACATATGGTTCACCCTAGTTAGTCTATCATGTTGTTGTGGTCCACCCTACATGACATATGGTCCGCCCGACATAGGCTATATTGTCTTTGCGGTCTGCCCTATAGGACATATGGTCCTCCCTAATTAGTCTATAGTGTTGTTGCGGTCCGCCCTACGCAGGCTGAATTGTCTTTGCGGTCTGCCCTATGGGACATATGGTCCTCCCTAATTAGTCTGTAGCATTGTTGCGGTCTGCCCTATGTAGGCTATATTGTCTTTGCAGTCTTCTACCATGGGATCATGACCGAAGATACTACTGGTAAACCTGGCATCCAGGCAAAGGTAAGTAGGATGGGCAAAATCGCCTAGGCAAAGGTATGGTAGAAGTCACAAGTACCATGGTTCAGCACTTTTGGTAGGGGTCTGACAAAGGTAAGTTATTCACGGGATTTAGAGTGATCATGTAGCCAACAGTCAAAAGTGAGTATCAACAAAGGTACTGATTGCGCAAAATTTTGAAAAACTAGGCGACCACTACCAAGGTCCAAGGTAGGAAGCATCCTAGCTATCAACTCTGTAGCTTTTTTTTATTGTACTACGTAAAACTCCGGAATGTACAGGTGAGGTCAGTAGCAAGTGTAGGTGCATGGGGATATGCATCTGTAAAAATTCAACCAGCATCCCTGCAGCGAAAGTATGTAACAACTATACCACATTATTACGTGCAAATCGACAGGACATGTGCAGACATAGGGTGTAAACCGGTCAAAGAGGCTCGGCTGAGTGACAGATAAGGAAGGTAGGTCCAGGTATGCCAGTAACACATAGACGAATATGGTAATACAATCATAGTGTGAAGTAGTAGAACTAAACAGATACAACCACAAATACTACCAGACTTCGGAATGTACAGGTGTCTTCCTAGCAAGACACTAAATTGGGCAATGTACAATTGCATCCACAAATTCAGCCATTATATGATTCTATACGGTAGATATAACACAAACATTCATTGTAGTCTAATGCTATTCACCATCAGAATCAACAGAAAATTACTGCAAAAAATCGAACATTTAGGTGGTTTGTGACCCCAGACACTCCTATATATCCAGGGAAATCCATTAGATATGTGGTCCAAAATACCCTGTGGTACGTGCCATGACATGGTCCCAACGGTCTATGGTCCATGTGCAGCACATTCTCTTTTGGTCCACAAAAACAATAGGGAAGGACCATGGAACACTGGAGAGACCAGCAGAAACATACCTCTTAGGTGCAAACCTCTATATACAACAATCAACCTAAGAGGTATCTAAAATTGGGTGACCAAAGTGGGTTGAACTTGAGTGAGCCTTTCTACTGTTTACCAGTCATTGGACTGTTAGCATCATTAGTGGATTTATGCCGCTCTCATGAAATGCCCTGTCAAATGTTGTCCAGGCGTGACTAGAACCAAGATTCACATCGACTGGACCAGAACCCCACATTCAGCCCTGAGGCAGCCCACGCCTGGGGTCTAGGCCACCAAGAGACAATTTCCACATTCCCGTCATCTAAAAATTAAAACATAAGCGCCACTGTTGATGCGAGTAAGAGAAACTTGAATTACTGTTATGCACATAATATGTCCCACACATGAAATCTACCTCCTCGTCCGACAGCTCATCATCAAATAAGTCTGGCCATTAATGTCCAGCATGAAGCCAAATGGTGCTGCTTCCCGTGAAATACTGTCGAGAATGGAGGGGAGAACATTGAACTCAAAACTGTGTAAAGCCAGCCACCATATGAGCCCACCATGAAGAAGGGCTGCTCTTGCGCGAGGCTGGTTCATGAACTTGTGACAGTGTTGCTCATACACGATGTAGTCGGCATAAACAGGCCTGAAACGGGGAAGCCTGTGATTATTGTGGGGGAGGACGTGTCTGAGGGAGTATGTACGGATTTCCATAAGTGGGCGTTGTGCATGAGGTGGAACTGACATTGGTAGCAATGTCTTTATGGCGATTCCTTTTTCAAGGAGGTTGCATGCGATCACTGTTATATCCGAGCCCCAGTAACGCCGGAGGCACATCATGGCCATGGTAGCTGCCAGTAACTGCCAATTTCCATGGCACCAGACTTAAAGACAGATGTGGCTTGATTATGTAGAGCCACTGCTCCAGTTGCTGTACATAGGAGACTCGAATGTGAGCGTTCGAAATCAACAGGGGGGGGTCAGGTCTCAGATCCCAGAGATCGGGCGGGACGTCTGACAAATGAAATTTGGGAAGGGTGACGAGGTAACCTATGAAACATGTGATAACATGCTTCTGTGCCTCTGGAATTGAGGCAATATTCACGGGGTCATCGCCAACGAGTTTGCATAAGTGAGCCCATTGTGTCTTGCGACTCCAATTATCGAATGTGGTGGATCTGCCTCGGGGTGTAGTGGTAGATGCTGCAAGTCAATATCCGAGATGAAAATGTAAAATTGAGACAAATTGCTCAACAATTCGAGTATATTGCGCTGAGGGCGCAACTTCATAACAACTGAAGTAGGTTTCAATGTCCTGTAAGAAACTGGACAGTGGGGGTGGTGGGGTGGGTTCAGAAGAAGCAGGGGGAGAGGCAGGCGGAAAATTATCTTCTTCCCAGTTGCCATCAGGAATGCTCACAAGATCCAATGCATCACATGAGTCCCACTCATTACAAAATGAGTCGTATACCCGGGTAGATTTGTTATATGACATACAAGTCGTCGGTACCTCAGCCTTTGTGAGATGGATGCATTGAAGAAAGCCGCCAAACTCGTCATCAGGTTGCCATTAGAACACCACGACTGTGCTAGATTTGCCAGGAATGCTGTGGCTCATTGCTGCAGACTCGCGGCTCTGACGGGACTGACGTCGAGCTGGTGTCTCTTTCTCCTCTTTTTTCTTATTCTCCTCACAGCACCATGCAAAGAATGCCTTCCAATCTTCTCCTTGCTTTCGTCCAGAGTGGGGTTGGGGGATTGGAAATAGAGAGTTTACATGGACTTCAGGAATATCGGATATGGGCTGCTCTCCACTGGCTTGACCCCATCCAAGTACACTACTGTCCCATCCAAGGGTGCGCTGACCGTTGTTGACCGGTTGACCCCATGTACTGTCATCCTGCTGACCCCACGAACTGTCATCTAGCTGACCCCGTTGGACTGACTCGGTCGCACGGGTGATAGCTCCCTGAGATGGGATATAATGACGCAAGCTGGAATCAACAGTAGACACATTTTGGGAAAAGCAAACCCAAATCGGGATTGAGAACTTCTCAAAAATGGGCAATTGAACTTGCCAAGGGCACTGATTGGAAGAAATGAAGGCTCCTGTACGTGGCACGCCTATTGTGAGATCTCCAACGAATGAGCGGGACAACTCAAGAACCCATTCAGCAGGTATGGGATACTTGGGGCCATTCGTTAAGATAGCTGTCCAGGGACAATTGGAACTGTGGTGTCGATGAGTCATGATGTACCATGAGCGGGTAGCGGCGATTACTAGAAATATGTCAGGCAATCACAGTGAAATGAACATATGGTTACCGTGCATAGAAATGTGTTCCACAACCTCATTGCGACCTTTTTTGCAAGGTTCGTGTCTGTATGTGACTGTTGGTAGCCATAGGCAGTCAGAGCGCGTGGAAGTTTAGTCCCTCATGGAATGAGCAGCCCAGCACCCAAATGTTCCTGGCACCAGAGCAATTTCTGCTCTAAGGCGACCCATTTTTCCCGAATATCGTGGTGGAGAACGTGCTTTCCCTGTGAATCCACCTCCATGAGGAGTGAGAACCTGGAGTGATTGAGCCATCCAAAGATTGGCCCATCGAAGGTAGGATTCAAAGGTATAAGAGGAAACCACAGACAAGCTCCGTACACCCAACATGTAGAGAGCGGCCTATCAGTATCATCGGGAGAAGAATTGTGGTCTTCGCGAGGGTCCCAAAGAGGCTCATAAGGAATGACATCGGGAAGCAAGTGTGCAGTGGGAGAGGTATAGACCTGCCAATCATGCACAAAGACATGGAGATCATTACTCATGGAAGCATAGAGATGTAGACTACCGCAACAGTACAAACTGTTACGTTAGGGTTGAGAGTAGAGTAGATTGAAGTGCTACCACAACAGTACAAACTGTTACGTTAGGGGGTTGGATGAGAGATGTTAGAGAAGCAAGAAGGGACATCTATATAGTAGTTGTGGAGTTTCAATGAGTGATTACCATATCAGTGGCAACAATGACAGAAGATCACAGGTTGTCATATCCCATGCCATGGACCTAAATCCCATGATATTCCCATGCCTTCCGGACGCACATCCGGACCTCCATACCCCCTGTCCAAGCCTCCAGACCTCTGATCCTTTATCTGTCTGGATCCCTGCACCCCTGCACATGCACACATCCGCATATCCTCATCCATGCACCCCTGTACTTCCACATATCAATACTCCCATGTTCTGGGCCTACATCCGATAACATTCCCATGCCTTCCGGACATGCATCCGGACCTCCATACCCTTATCCATGCCCCCAGACTTCCAGTCCACTATCGGCCCAGATCCATTTACCTTCGCACATCCAATATCCAGATGCCTGATCCGATGTCCGGATTCATACCTTCATATCCAGGTCTCTGGATATCATCTGTATCCATCCCTGAACCCAGAACCTTAAATCAGTGTCTATCCCCTTATGGTAATCCCCTTGACTCCGGACTTCGGTTATCTGTACTTCCGTCTTGCTGATTGATCCTTGTGCATACTTCATCTCTGAGTTCATTTACTTATGTTCCGACTCACTTACTAATGTGTTTCCACATGCTCGTACATAGCCTTAGTCCCTCTGCTTACTGATCCTTTCATATGTCCTCCAGTATATAAACCCTTGTACAACTGCTAGAGTTCCTTAGTTCAAATATCATCTTAGACTTCACTCATTCTGCTCTCGGACTTCGGTCCATCTTAGTCTGACCTTTTCTTAGGCCTAGGCAAGGATTCCCTAGGCCAACTTTCTGGTCCTCCAAATTTATCCTTCTGTCTCCATCCATGCTTGGGGATTGATTCCCTAAGCCGAAGTTTGCCTTTCCGGCACTTCCTGTCTTTCCAAGACTTTCATCTAATCCCTGTCCCTCCGACTCTACCTAGTGTAGTCCTTCTCTGTTTGCTTCTACTTCGGACTGCGTCCAATGTAGCCCCTATCCATACTCCGTACCCCAGAACTATGTCCTGTCCTACGTACCTTCGGACCTCCAGACCTCCTGACCTTCATACCTTTGGTCCTCTTGACCTTCGTACCTTTGGTCCTCCTGACCTTCGGACCTCTGAATCTATCCTCCTGATGTAGTTCCACTCTATCCTGCTTTGGACTTTGTCCCTTGCAGTCCCCCTTCCATTCTGTTTCCTCTAGAGGCAATGCCTTAGGGTCTCTCTACTTCTGTGCAGTGGAAACTCCTCCGGACTTTCCTGTACTCCTCTGGAACTCTCCCGCCTTCCTCTGGATGTTTCCCACACTCCTCCGGACTTTCCTGTACTCCTCTGGAACTCTCCCGCCTTCCTCTGGATGTTTCCCACACTCCTCTGGAAGTCCTCTAGCACTCTACTAGAGTAGCCAGCCTCTGGAAGTCCTTCGGACTTCGTCGGACCATCATCGGACTTCATCTGAAATCAAGGGCACCATACTTGGGTAAGGGGCACAGTGTATGAGCTGAGGCCAAGCCCTTCAGATCCCGTCTACCCTTGAGCACGGTCTTAACACAGGTGTGGCTTGAGACGTGGACTAAAACAAAACAGAAAACAGTGGTAGGGGTACACTTTAAGTGAGACACGACCACAGGTGTGGCTTGAGACATGGACTAAAACAAAAACAGTGGTAGGGGTAAGCTTTAAGACACAACCACAACAGCGGTAAAATGATGTTCAATATAAGAATACCCAAACAAGGAAATATATTATGGTTGTTAGTAGGGTGTGGATGGCATTATGGAGTAAGACACTGATGATGGAGAGAAAATGAGGTATAGGTGTATGTAGTACTGAAGGACTGACCAATTTTAAGTAAGAAAGGAAAACATCAGAACAACTTCTTGGTGCAGTTTTTGTGCCTAAGGATGTTTAACCCATGATCAATATGAGAAAAGTAAGGGGAAATATCATAATGACGCACCTTTGGTGCAGTTTCCACCCAAGTTGTTTCTGCAATAGGCAGTTCCATAAAAGACAAGGGCAAGGATGTTGAGCCCATGATAAATGTAAGAAAAGTAAAAGAAAATATCATAATGACACACCTTCGGTGCAGTTTCTGCCCAAGTTGTTTCTGTGATAGGCGGTTCCATGAAAGACGAGGGCAAGGATGTTAAACCTATGATTAATTATGCGGTGAGGGGAGAACAAGCAAAGGATGTTAAACCCATGATCAATATAAGAAGAGAAAAAACATAATGACTCACTTCATCGGCCGGTGCAGTTTACAAGTTATTTCTGCGATAGGCAGTCCTATGATCAATATGCAACAAAGGCTCCTAGTATGGGAGTCCAGGGAAAGAATGTTAAACCCATAGTCAATAACTAAGTGTCATGTCAACAGAGGTCAAAATACAAAGTAGAATAGCCATTGACAATATATGCAATGTGGGAAAGAGGCTACCAGACATTGAGCCAGGGGAGTGATGAAGGTTGACTTGGAGTTGGGACATTGGCGATGGCGACGAAATCAGAGAATGCTAGGCACCACCATACATACAGTCATGCCCTGGGAAAAGGTCGTGGAAGGTCACGGCAACCTCAATGTCAAGCCGGGGAGCAATGAATGTTGACCTGGGACATTGGCAATGAAATCAGCAGAGAATGCCAGGCACAACCATACATACAGTCATTCCCTGGGAAAAGGTTGTGGAAGGTCATGGCAACCTTGACGTCAAGCCAGGAAACAATGAATGTTGACCTGGGACATTGGCAATGAAATCGGCAGAGAACGCCAGGCACAACCATACATACAGTCATGCCCTGGGAGAAGGTCATGGAAGGTCGTTGTCGAGGACAAGAATGACAAGCTCAACAGTACAAACCGTTGAGCCTGTGAGTAAGAAAGGATAGTAAGGTCCATAAGTATTAAGGATAAGGATAAGGATAAAGAATAGTGAGTCAAGGACTTGTGACTTTGGCAACAAAGGTCACAACAGTTACAAATATCCCAAATTTGGAAATTGTTACATAATAATATTCATGGTCAACAGATCACAGAAGGTCAGCAAGGACAACAGGCTTGACAGTAACAACAGTTGAGCCTGCTGGTGATGAAAGTAGAGAACGATGGATGGGCATGACTGTACATACAGTCATGCCCTGAGAGAAGGTTGTCAAAGGTCATTTTCGACGAGGAGAACGATAGGCTTGACAGTACATACCATTGAGCCTAGGAAAAGTAAGGAACTTGTAATAGTGATAAGGTTGTGATAAGGTCAACATTTCATAAGGATGAAGGACTTGGAACTTTGGCGATGAAAGAGCACAACAGTCACAAATAACATATTCCATATCTGGAAAAAAAAATTGTTACATAATATTGTTCTCAGCATTTCAAGCTTCAAACTTGAACTTATCACCTTCATCACTGCCAACTACGAGCTCGACGGTTTGTACTGTCGAGCTCATTGAGCTCATCATCCCCCATCCCCAGAGCACGACGGTATGTACTGTCGTGTCTCCTGCATGAGAATACCATCTACCTCGCCAATTCCATCCTTTTCGCTGATTGCGATCCTTTGCACCACCCAATGTCCTGTCAACTCCTCCACTTTTGCTGCCGACTGCGATCCTTTGGTTCACACTGTCAAGCTCATTGAGCTCATTGTTCTCCCATCCTTGGAGCATGATGGTATGTACTGTTGTGTCTCCTGCATGGGAGTACCATCCACCTCACCAATTCCATCCCCTTCGCTGATTGCGATCCTTTGGACCACCCCTTGTCAACTCCTCCGCTTTTGCCAACTGTCATCCCCTCCACTGTACATACAGTGAAGGGGTCAATGGCTCATCATACATTCCTGTGCGCAATCCGGTGGACTATGTCTATGTTCAATTGGCGTGCTACCTTCTACTGGATAAGAACTAGGTCCTTCCTCTGTTCATCTCCTGTCACTGCTTGCAGATGATCAGTATTGCCGTTGTTCTCATCTCAATGTTCATCTTCATTGATCTCCCCACCCGCTTCTTGAGCTAACTCAATGAGCTTGTCTGCTAATTCCTGGAGCATCCTGATATCATTTTTGATGTATCCTTTGGTCGGACTTTCCTTCTCGATATTGACGTACTCATCAAACATCATGGCCACTTTTACATGTTGTGAAAAGTTGTTGGCCACATTAATCATCATTGCCAAAGTCATGTACCCATGCACATGGTTTACTGCGCTGTCCTAGAGGTGTGTTAGTTAAATTGCTGCTGACCAAATGGCTGACTTACCAAAAGGCTATCTTTATAGTTTACTAGGAGGAATACGCTCATGGATAGCAGTGCCAGTAGTTGTGTCAGCATCATCAGTATGCACAACAGGGACCAGTAATTCTCTGAAGGCGCCTTGGATACCTTCTGTACTGCATACTCGTATGCCCATATCTTGATTGTGGTTTTCCCATGCCCTAGCACAGTTGAAGTGCTGGCAATTGTGCAGCAGCCATGGAGATCACGCATCTAAACCAGTTGAGTGACATTCTTTCCAACCAGTCTTAATGCTTACGGATATTGTTTGCACAAGGCCAGCGTCTGTATCTGCGTGCTGGAGGGTTTCGATTATCTGCCCAATCCATTGTCACTTCCCCCCACAACTACCTTGCCTTCTTCCCCAAATGCCACTTGCTTGGGGACCGACATGTGTGGCACAGCAGTTGCAAACATTCACACAGGCTCACCATTGCCTTCAAGGCGATACAATGTAAAGCTGTCTGTCGCATTATCTACGATGAAAACGCCCTGCTTTGAGTGCACTGCAGCATGACCACTGGATAATGTCAGCAACGCGCGGGTTGAGAGTGATGGTCCTCACAACACTGATTTGCAGCTAATTTCCTGCACTATGCCACCATCTTCATCCTTCAGTTTCATGCTGTTCGGTGCTTAGTATGAGGCGATAAAAATTTTGCAGTGGAGGGACTGACAAGTTGCCATCATAGAGCCTGAAGACATAGATGTCTTGGTTATCTGTGAATGCTACAGACTTGGGTACCGTATTTTCAAGTTGCACTGCGAAGACGGACTGGAGCTGCAAGCTTGCGTTGAGTGTCAGAACCTGAACCATTTTGTCTCTTGTTCCCACTGCAATCTGTAGGTTGCTTTTGGAGGAAGTTGAATGCCAGGACAAGCATGTAATCTCAAAACCTGATCCAAGTCTCCTGGTGCAAATCTCCTGGAATGTTTTCTGCTGATGTCAATGGTCAGTTGAGTGGGAACCCTGGGCACTTACATTTGTGAGACTGCGTCGCAAAAATATGATGTAACCCAGGCCTGTCCATAACAGAGGGTTTCTGCCGTGGTTTTCCTGGTCATGGTCCAGATTGCACAACTGACTGTTCCCCAGGATCCATGGTGATGAGACAATGATGTGAGTTCTTTCTGAGATTTGATATCCCAGAGTTTGATGCCCTCAGTACCTGCTTGTGTGTTAGCACTGTCTATGGCTGAGTGTCCGCTTTCTCACCACCGCATGCAAGCAGGTGTGACAATCATATTTCTGCTGGGCTTGTATGAAGCCACTATGCAATTTGCATCCATACCCCATGTTGTCCGACTCACCCCTAGTCATCCCCGATGCAACCCGACATCCCCGACGCAACCCGATGATCGGACCCGCTCAGATATCCTGCAGACTCGTCCTACCTATGTCCAGTCCCGTTGTGCTTAACCCCACTAGGTGCGTAGTCATCTATTTCCTTATTACTGATGCAGTAGACAGCGCTATTACATGGATTCCCACTGGCCACAGCACCTCATGGCCTTTTACATATTTCTTCGGACCTGATGATGCGCTACTACTTTCACCTACAGTACTCCGGACTTTCACGTAGCTAGTTAAATAGGACTCAGTAGGAGATCGTACATTACCACTCTGTAGATGGGAGAAATTCCCTGATACTAGGTCACCTCACTTAGTCCTTATCCCCTATACATACCTGCTGAATCTATCTGATTTCCTCTCCTTACAATCTGAACTTCAGTCGCTCACTATTCCTAAACATTCCCTTGTGTTTCCAATCCTAACCCCGCACCTTTGCTTGCCTTTCCCTTGCTTTCCTGTCCTCCCCAATCCCCGAAACGTTGGACTCGGTATCTCCTACGTCGGACTTCATCTCCTACCTTCAGACTCGAACTTTCTATCTTCGGGTTCTATTCCTTGTGTGGTACTGACATATTTCAACTTAACTAGACAGCAGACCCCTTTAGGGTCGAACACTCTTGCTTGCAAGTGAAGCAGCTAGGCAGAGCTACGACCACATATACTGGCTAAGTACTTTTACAGGTATCTAGTCAGGTTGTGATTTCCACACAGGTCCCCATCATTAGAGATCACAAGTGCATAGACAGACCCACTGTAGGTAGTTAGACGAGCGAGCAGCTTGTAACACTGTGGCTGCACTGATTTGTTGAAAAATGTAGCAAGGAAAGACATTGTAATTTGATCTGCTGTAGTCGCCTGCTCACAGCGTATTTATTAGCATTGCGCATTTGTTATCAAATACTTTTGTATCATTCCCGGATCTGTTTTTGATTCCATGGTAACTTTTATAGTCTTTGTTGATGCCAACACCATTTGTACAGTTCTATTCTTCTCTTGAGATACGTCGATGTTCCCCTTAATTAATAAGTTCTATTCTGCATAATAGTTCATGATCTTTGATGGTTACCATTTGTGTAGCCCTTATTGTTTTCGCCCAATATGGTAGTCTGTTGAGTGCTTTTGCTTCCCCTTGAACCATCCCTTAAGTTCAGCGTAGCTATTCAGCTCTTTCTCTATCTATCACTCTATCTATCATGTGCAATACTACAGTTGTTCCTCCTTTCTATTACTCGGAGACTGGTGCACCACTGCCCTTTCCCCCAATGCTCACGGACCAGCTGGAGTTGTTTGTCCATGTTGATCATCACCCAACTACACTTATTGCCGACGAAGTCCTAGTCCCTAAAGCTAGTATCATTCCCGCTGCAAGGGCATCATCATCCACACCTGCCCCTGAGTTCAAACTCGCAAAGTGGATGCTCAAGCAATCTGATCACTCTTCCTCACCATACATAAAGAAGGTTGCATTCCCGTGTTCCTGTTCTCAAATGCCTTTGGCCTCAGATTCTGCAGGCTCTTTGGATTCTTTGTCAGATAGTGACTCCTCAACTTCGAGCGTGAGTTTGTTGGAAGACTTGAAGATTCCTAAACCTGCCGGTGAATTTGGGCACCCTGGGCATGGGGGGTACACACTTTATGAAGCTTTGGATTGGAATCCAAAGGTGTATGCAAAATTCAAGGTTTGCTAAGTGTTGTACCCTCAGCATTGCAAAGTAACTCATGAATCCATAAGAAAAATATGCATAACTTCATTGAGGACCACCTTGACACGACAAAATGCGCTTCTGCCCAAAGTCCCACGCTGTTGAAAGTTGTGCGCGACAAGGTGAACAGCTATCGGTCTCGTTATTGTCAATGAACTTATGACATCTCAGGCTCTCGTTGGCTTCCCAGACCTTGAAAATTATAGCAACTTATGGCTAGTCAACAATATGATTATGACACGCCTGAAATACACATCAGGTCACGCTAGATGAAAGGAGGGAGAAATGACTGTACGCAAGAGCAAGAGCAAGAAGTGATACCCCCGCAGCACTAGATATCCCCATCCTTTACCACTGTATGCATTCTATATTAAGTTTGCATTCCAAAATCGAGCATATCCATTGACTTCTGGTATAGATACCAGACAGGCTGATGCAAGCAAGGGCGAATACAAATTGAGCACTGGAAGATCCCTGACCGATAGAGAAGTTTTGTGCACCCTGGAATAGATGTGAGTGAACGCAAAGATCAAGCAATAGAAGTTTTGCGCACCCTTAGCTTGAAACTTCCAATAATAATATGTTCACAGTCCAGCTGAGAAATTCTGGTAATAATGTAAGAATATATTCTAATGCATTTGTGGTCCAGAAAATTATGCTACTCCACACCTCACAGCCAATCGGCAATTGTTACGAGTGCTCAAGGGTTTTACAAGAGCAAGATTGCATGGGAGCCTAGCTCTTGGATGACCACTTATCCTCTGTGCAAAGCTGAAAGAGATAGTTAAGTTACGCTCAATAAATTGTTTACTATTACTCACTGGTGAATTATGAAGTCGGCGAGCACATTATCTCTGCCTCGCATGTTCACAACGGAGGGATTGTTGACACCAATCCTCATAACAACTGCATCGCCTCACTGCTAAGAAGCACATTGGCTCTAAGATGAAGATGCCATTTGAAGAATATGCAAAATTGATAGATGTGTCTCCCTTTGCGCACAGTCACGAAACAGTTGTGGACATAAGGCTGCATGGTGGCCTCCTCGAAGAGACTTTCAGGAACAGGAAAGTGCTGAGCAGTACATGAGTGACCAGAGCACCATGTCAACATAGTGACCTGATGGGGTCTGGTCCATGATGTCGAATATAGCCTGCACTGCAGGTGAAATTCTGGGGTCTGATTTGAAGGTCAAAAAAAGGGTGTGAGCAAGTGGCTGATAACTTACAAAAGATGTCGGAAGGATATACGTGCAAGTGTTCACCATGCTGATTATATTTCAATCAAGACAAGAATGTAAGACATAGGCGATGAAGGTGGGTAATGAAAGCGGGCAATGAAAGCAGGCAATGGAGGCAGGCGGTAGTAATGGTCCAGCGTTTAAACTTGACGTGCTAAACCAAAGACAATAACCATATTAGATGTCTATTCAGGGGACATAGTTGCCGGAAACAGCAGGGAGCCAAACCAAATCTGTAATGAAGGATGACAATAAGAATCTGTAATGTTAATCTTACTCCTGTTGCACCGCTAGTCGCTAAGGGTAATTGTACAAGGTAATTGTACAGGGGAATTGAGCAACAAGATAATTGAAAGTGATGGTGATGGGCAAGATGGCTTGTTGTTCATAATAAGACAACTAGAAGAATAAACACATAAACACTAGCATGACTTAAGAAGGCTCAGGAATATGCCATTCCATTTTGCAACCTAACAATGAATTCTTACACCGCTATGAGTGTCGATGACGACATTGACATGCAGTGCCCTCACCTTGAGCCAGAAGGTGTACAAACATCTCATGATGCGGATTTATTCGAAGACAATGAAGACAATGATGAGAGTGGTGCTGGTAACTTTATGGATGCTCTCAGTCAGCCTCCCACCAGTGTGGTTCGAATTGACAAGAGGGCCAGAGATGAAGTGGTACATTCAAATAGCACAAATCAACTTCCATGACTCATAGTGCCCATCCAGGTGTCTGAAAAGCATTGCTTTCATGAAGTCGACTATTCGCAGACACCTCACTTCGCCAGACTGTGTATGAACAACAAGAGCGGATCAATCATGTTATGCATGAAACAGAAGTAGTACACATGAGAAACTCATGAATATATGTCACTGCTAATCATACCAGCAGATACGCCAAGAAGCTCAAGACAGCATCAAGGAGCAATGACTGTCTTGCAGACGAAGAGCATGAGCGCCACATACAGGATATCAACAAGAAGACTCAGCAATGGGAAGTGGCCCTGAAAGAGTGGGAGAAGCAAGTAAGTGCAACAGACACTTCAGTCAGATGTATGCCTACAATCTGATAGGAAAATCACGCACGGGAAGCACAACTGAAGAACATCACTGAAGAAATGGCATGGCGCGAAGCAGAAATAAGTGCAAGAAAAGACAAAGAGGTGAGAAAGAACAACCGACCAAGGGAATTGCTGATGATGTCGAGCAGCTAACTGAAGAACTGGCACCATGTGAAGCAGAAATAAGTGCAAGAAAAAACCAAGAGGTGAGAGAGAACGACCAACCAGGGGAATTGCTGATGATGTTGAGCAGCTAGCTGAAGAACTGGCATGATGCGAAGCAGAATTAAGCATAATAAAAAACCAAGAGGTGAGAAAGTAACTGACTATGGGAATTGCTACTGATGTCAAGCAGTTAGAAGAACGCACTGAGGAACATTGTCATCTTGCTGAAGAACTGGCACGATGCGAAGCAGAATTAAGTAAAAGAAAAAAACAAGAGGTGGGGAAGAACAACCAACCAGGGAAATTGCTAATGATGTCAAGCAGTTAGAAGAACATGAGAAAGCTATTTCTGCCGAGATGGAGCAAAAGCTGCGACTAGAATTAGAAAAACTGAGGGCAGAAAAGAGAGCAAACTCGCTAACATGGAGCAGCAATTTGCAAAATGCAGTAGGCAACAGCATGCAGCCATGGAAATGGACATGGACCCAGGAGCACTCAACAGCAACCCAAAATGCCCCAGAAACCACAGTTCAAAACTCCATGCCTCGAGGCGATAAAAAGATCAGGAAGGCACGTGGAGCAACACACAAGATGTGTCTGGTATCTGTTGCAGAGGTAAGTACTAAATGTAGTCGAACTCATTTTAAACTCATGTGATAGCAGGACGATGACCCTATGGAATCACATCAAGAACAATCACCAACGGTTGAGCAAGAGCCACCGCAATTTCAGCCAGATGATGCCTCCCCTATGTCTGCAATGGAGAATGCGGTCTCCAGAGGTGTAGAGGCGGCACTCAGATGCATCTTCATTGATAAGGGTTTCCCAATGTCCACAAAGTGTAGTCCTCGAAGGAAAAAGGTGCAGGATGAGGAAGTTAAGATGGGAAAGGCCACAGAATTGAGCCACAAAAGAGACTTCCTTCTTGTGAGAGCTAAAACTCGACCTATGTGCCTATACTGAGCATGGAACAGGGTGAAGTCCGGCGTCTCCTCAAAGATACCTTCAGTATATCTCAAGATGCAGATTTTATCGTGCATCAGCCAGCCATTCATGAAGATGTGTACTCATACAAGTATGAAGATGGGCCAGGCCCCAACACCCAGGACCTCATCTTCGATCTCACACATGGATCTAACACCCCTTGGAATGCGAAAATTCTTGATATGCTCGTTAAAGAATTACAAAAGAGGAATGTGGAAGAGCAGTGGCTGTTCTGAAGGTCGGATGGCTATTATAAAGCGATACTTGAGGATCGCTACAAGTGGCTGCGGATGGCCTGGAGAGCAGCGCAACCAAAGGTCACAGCAAAGGGCATCTTGGAGACTGTGGCAGAGGTGGAGGAGAGGTTGGTCACAAAGAGAGATGAAAATCTGAAGTCGGTTTGTCAAACAACTCGTCGACAAAATGTATGTCCATAACACGTTCTTGAGGCTTTCGGATACATACTAATGCATCCACAGAAATATATCTGCAGAGCAAAAATTCTTCAGCATGTTATCAAGCTGAAGAAGGATGATGAGGATGATGACCTACCAGCTTGGATGTGGCTTGAAACATTAATCAAGACACTGGGAGATGGTGGCATGAGTTCAGAAGAAAGCGATGTGGGCAACGACCTACAATGTGTACTCTGGGTCAAGAAGATGGCATGGCATCACGGGATAGAGTGAGAACTGAATGTCATCAACTATCAGAGTGTTGGACAATGATGTTTTCGCGCCCCAGGGTTCCAAACCAATGAAAAGGATATGTGCGCCTGGTAATTCAACGACTGCATGTAGCCTGGTCACTGAATTACCGAAGGCCCTATATGATGGTGAATGGTTTGATGGTCTCACTGGGGGTCAGGTGGAGAGGTTGGATATTTCAAATGAGACGTTCTGATGGATGAAAGTTGTGGTAGCATAGTATATGTGGTGTGTAGAGTTGAATAGACAGAGTGAGTAATGTGCGCCGCAGGAATGTATGATGAGCCATTGCCCCCTTCACTGTATGTACGGTGGAGGGGATGATGGGTGTTGACCGCTGGATTTGTTAACAGTTGGATTGCTTGCCTGACATAGAGGATGAATGGATGGACCTGCGTGATCTAAAGGATCGCAGTCAGTAAAAGTGGAGGGGTTGATGGATTGATTCCAGACCTCAGATGGGTAGAGAAGCACTGGATCCAAAGGATTGCTATCAACGAAAAGGAATGGAGTTGGCAAGGTGGATGATATCGAATGAACCAAGTAGACTTAGTGAGACATGACAGTACATGCTGTCGTGCTCAGAGGTTGGATGGACCAACATGAACCAAAGTAGCAGTCAGCAGCAAAAGCGAAAGCAGAGGAGTTGACAAGGGGTGGTCCAAAGGATCGCAATCAGCGAAGGGGATGGAATTGGTGAGGTGGATGGTACTCCCATGCAGGAGACACAACAGTACATACCATCATGCTCCAAGGATGGGAGAACAATGAGCTCAATGAGCTTGACAGTGTGAACCAAAGGATCGCAGTCGGCAGCAAAAGTGGAGGAGTTGACAGGACATTGGGTGGTGCAAAGGATCGCAATCAGCGAAAAGGATGGAATTGGCGAGGTAGATGGTATTCTCATGCAGGAGACACGACAGTACATACCGTCGTGCTCTGGGGATGGGGGATGATGAGCTCAATGAGCTCGACAGTACAAACCGTCGAGCTCGTAGTTGGCAGTGATGAAGGTGATAAGTTCAAGTTTGAAGCTTGAAATGCTGAGAACAATATTATGTAACAATTTTTTTTTCCAGATATGGAATATGTTATTTGTGACTGTTGTGCTCTTTCATCGCCAAAGTTCCAAGTCCTTCATCCTTATGAAATGTTGACCTTATCACAACCTTATCACTATTACAAGTTCCTTACTTTTCCTAGGCTCAATGGTATGTACTGTCAAGCCTATCGTTCTCCTCGTCGAAAATGACCTTTGACAACCTTCTCTCAGGGCATGACTGTATGTACAGTCATGCCCATCCATCGTTCTCTACTTTCATCACCAGCAGGCTCAACTGTTGTTACTGTCAAGCCTGTTGTCCTTGCTGACCTTCTGTGATCTGTTGACCATGAATATTATTATGTAACAATTTCCAAATTTGGGATATTTGTAACTGTTGTGACCTTTTGTTGCCAAAGTCACAAGTCCTTGACTCACTATTCTTTATCCTTATCCTTATCCTTAATACTTATGGACCTTACTATCCTTTCTTACTCACAGGCTCAACGGTTTGTACTGTTGAGCTTGTCATTCTTGTCCTCGACAACGACCTTCCATGACCTTCTCCCAGGGCATGACTGTATGTATGGTTGTGCCTGGCGTTCTCTGCCGATTTCATTGCCAATGTCCCAGGTCAACATTCATTGTTTCCTGGCTTGACGTCAAGGTTGCCATGACCTTCCACAACCTTTTCCCAGGGAATGACTGTATGTATGGTTGTGCCTGGCATTCTCTGCTGATTTCATTGCCAATGTCCCAGGTCAACATTCATTGCTCCCCGGCTTGACATTGAGGTTGCCGTGACCTTCCACGACCTTTTCCCAGGGCATGACTGTATGTATGGTGGTGCCTAGCATTCTCTGATTTCGTCGCCATCGCCAATGTCCCAACTCCAAGTCAACCTTCATCACTCCCTGGCTCAATGTCTGGTAGCCTCTTTCCCACATTGCATATATTGTCAATGGCTATTCTACTTTGTATTTTGACCTCTGTTGACATGACACTTAGTTATTGAGTAGCCTTTTACCTCTTTCCCACAGTACTGCCATAGGTGCATATGCTAGTTTATTTCCTCATTTGGTAGTTGTTCTAATGAACATCACATTTTAGTACCAAGCTTACTGCTGTGATTGCAACATCTTGTTGTATTTCACTGATTGTTGTTCTTGTTGTTCCATTACTAGACATTGCAAGTTGTTTCTTCTTCTGTTGTTGTTGTTGTTGTTGTTGTTGTTGTTGTTGTTGTTGTTGTTGTTGTTGTTGTTGTTGTTGTTGTTGTTGTTGTTGTTGTTGTTGTTGTTGTTGTTGTTGTTGTTGTTGTTGTTCGTCTCACTTAAAAGCTTGCCCATGCAGCTGGTTCTGGCTCTCCAACTCTACGACTCTCACTCCCTGTCCAATTCATAGAAACGACGGTACATACTGTCGTTGCTATTGAGTTTTATCGTCGCCCCCTGCTCTTCATGCCCGTGTCATGCACAGTGTATAAATGGTGCATCTGTGAGGAATGCATCGAAACCAGTGATCGTGATGATGATGGCACACCTAAGGGGGTGCTTATCGCAGAATGTCTTATGGCCACTCATCTACAACATACTCAATGTACCCAAGCAGAACATGCTGCGCTCATTCATACTGCTGGATCTGACTGCAGGAATGATGGCGCGGATTTGGTAGCCTCACAGCTCCACACACTCACCCTCAATGACAACGAACTGCTTGTTGCTCCACATGTGCGTGGGCGTCTGGAGCACCCCAACCCCACTCCACCAGTATCTATTCCAGCTCTGGTAGATGATCTTGAGCGACTCACATTGTTGGATCATTTTGTTGCACGAGAACCCAGTGTCGCAACTGCTGATTGTTGTGATGTCTCCAAGAAAATCAGACACCGGCCAACCATGAAGGCCTTGACAGTCCTCGATACCGTCAAGTTGCGCATTCAGCGGTGCTTTCACTTGTTGCTTGCTGGTGATCCCGATCATGTTAGTTGTGAGCTACCATTGCTTTGCAAAGCTGTGGAGAACGTCAAATGAAATGCAGACATTGTGATTGCACAGAAGAAGGAAATTATATTGGAGATAAATGGCTTGGAAGCCCAGTTCAACAGTCACAAGCCACTCGAAATGGACTTGTGTACAGCAGTCGAATTTGATGTCAGTAAGAGTTGACTATCTTTATCATGATCGTGTTCTCAACATTCAATAGATGTTCACCATGACTCTCTGCTGACTCAGTATGATGAAATTGCACAGGTCGCCTTATTCATTGGTGTGATGTGTAAAGTTGTCATGGGAGTCAGTAGGTGAGGTTGCAATTTCATCTTGGGACTTATCTCAGTCCTACTATTCCTCGCATTCCGAAGATCAGATGGTGGCCTCAGCTCTCCCCACCAAAATGTGCTTAGACAAATTCCAATGACTTTTGAAACCGCACTCTCAAAATTCCATCTCACGGAGAAAACTGTTGTATATGCGGTCTGCTCCAATTGTCACTGCACTTACAGCCCACAGACGGCTCAACTGTTCCTACATATCCTGAATGTTGCACAAACCACCCCACGCCAGAGGCTGAATGCGGCATGTCATCGCTTGGCCATGACCATGATGGAGCACTCCGACTGAAGAAGACATTCATGTACCACGATTTCAAGGACTACCTCGCTGGTCTCCTCTCCCGTGCAGATATTGAGGCGGCGATGGATCAGGCCTGCGATGATTTGCAGGACTCAATCAGTTCTCCCCATCTGCCTTTGATGAAACACGCATTCAAAGCTCAATTTCTCTGTCAGTTTGGTGGCCCAGAGCCAGGTTCACTTTTTATTGATAGAGGAAACGAAGGACGCTATGCTTTTGCTCTTCACATGGACTTCTTCAATCCTGAAGGTATGAATTTGCATGGTGCTAGCAAATCCTCTGGAATCATCTCTATGGCATGCTTGAATCTACCATTGGATATTAGGTACAAGCCTGAAAACTTGTATCTTGCAGGGATCATCCTGGGTCTGAAACAACTGTCCCTCGAGCATCTCAATCACTACATCTGGCCACTTATCAATGGCATGGTAGATTCATGGGAGCGCGGTATCAATTTTTCCAAGACTGCTTGTTTTCCTACTGGCCAGCTCACTCGCAGCACTATTGCTCTGGCTGTTTGTGATCTTCCTGCTGCTCATCATCTTGCTTCTTTAGCTGGAACCAGTAGTCACTTCTATTGTTGTGCATGCAATTGCTACCACAAGACTACCTATGGTAGAGTGGACTTTGAAAGTTGGGAACCTCGTGATAAAGATGAACTCCAGGAGTTTGCTGAGCGGTGGAGGGACACTGCAACAACCTCAGAACAGGAGAAACTATTCAAAGCTCATGGTGTGCGCTATTCAGAGATGTGGTGTTTGCCATTCTGGGACCCCTCATGCCAGCTTGTCGTTGACCCAATGCACTGCATATTGGAAGGTTTAGTCCAGCATCACTCCCGTAGCCTTCTCAGTTTGACTACCGTGACCACTTCATTGACTTCATCCACTCCAGCCTTTTCATGCAACTTAGACGAGATGCCTTCAGGAATGACTTCCAAGGAATTAACTCAGGCCGATGCTATACACATCCTTCTTGGTTCCCCATTGCCTTCTGATGATAAAAACCTGGAAAAGTTAAACAAATCTCTGCTTCACAAAAATATGGGACCCCTCAAGTTTGTTTGCGAGGCCTTGTGATGCATTCCCCAGAAATCCAGTAGATTGTTCAAAATTGACTACAGTCAAAGCTCTTGCGGAATGGGTAAGTTCTTAATGTGCTGCTCCCTTTTTACAAGTTTCCTATGTTTGTTCTTAGTGCCGTGGAAAACCTTTTACTGCTCTGCAGAAGGAACACAAGCTCAATTCTCCAGATGTACTCAATCATGTTCAAGATGTCATCCAGGAGATAACTGTTCCATCCTGGTTTACTTCAGCCCCAAGTGATTTCAGAAGTGCATCTGCCAGGACAATGAAAGCGGATGAGTGGCACTCCCTAATCAGCCAGTCTACATTCCCATTGCCCTTGTGAGCTTGTGGGGGGCTGGCACCTCACATCCTTCTGATGAAGTCAGGACCCACCTTAGAGCTGTTCTCAACCATACTATGGAACTTGTTTGTGCAGTATATCTCGCATGTGCCCGAACAACCTCTGCAGAGAGAGCCCATGCGTATTGCTCCCACATTGCACGTTATGTTGGAAATTTGAAGAAGATACACCCCACCTTTGCTCTGCGGCTGAATCACCATGCTGCCTTCCACATATACGACTATCTACTTCTATTTGGCCCTGCCCACTCTTGGTGGTGCTTTCCTTTCGAATGTTTAATCAAAATACTTCAACGTCTTCCAGTAAATCACAAGATTGGTGGGTCTTTATGGAGCACTAGTGTTTAGTAGCAAAACTGATTTTTCAAGGCGAGTTGGAAACTATGATGTTATATTCTTTTATCAAAACTTCAAAACTTCGCTGTTGGCTTAGTCGACCAGATTGTCCACTGGCTATTCAAGAGTGCAAAGTTCTGTTTGACAATATGTATGCTCCCAAGAGCACTAGAGGTCTCGGTGAAGAACTTGCCGAGGATTCTTTGGATGACATTATACAGGCTTCTTCCTCCACTAGAGCTGTTGCTGTACCTGAAGACTTGTACACGCTCATCAAATGACACACAGCCATATTATGCGCACGACTAAAATTCAATGGTCTTATCTACAGCAGAGCATCTACTCACGTCGGGAATAGTCAAGTTTTTTTTATCCTCAGGGTGACCGACTATCATCTCCTGTCCCCAGCAGTATTCAACATATGTATCTATGCCACACCCACAGGTGAACTGGTGTTTGCTGTACACAAACTCATCCCACTAGATCATCAGACCGCCTGATCCATTTGCTATGTATCCTCCTTTTCCCGCAAAAATGTACTCATCAAGCTTCAGTAGTCACTTGGAAAATGTCAAGGTATCCTGGGTTGTTGGTCACTTTGCTCAATGGGCGGTTTCAAGTGATACCATTGTGACAATCATATTGGCGCTAGGCATGTATACCTGCATAAGCCTTCAATAGGTGGACCAATGTTATCCCTCATATTATTCACTACTCCCCTATCAGCAGTCTTCACTTGTCTCAGCCATAACCCTTGTCTGACGCTATTCCGCACTTTCCCGCACTATGTGCGCACATTCCCACAGCGCTATTCATGCTCCTGCGACTTATCTGACGCTATTCCTGCGCTTATAGCGCTATCAGAACTACCAGCAATGTGTCTATCCTACCTCATTGGTATGTAATTTGCCTTGCCTCGAGTTTGTAAAAAGTGCTACAGTCTTATTACATGTATATCCTATCCCTTCTGAGTCCAAGATGGTATAGTTTACTAGTATAAGAAGCCTATGGTGACTACTTCAACATTACTTCCCTTCGACTGTATTTCCTTCTCCTTAGGTTTACTTAGAAATAGTCACCTTTAGTTGCGCTTATAGCCCCTATTGGTTTACCTTGACTTTCCTTACCCTTGCAATCAATACCCTTGACCTCACTCGCTATCCAGCACCTTCCTTTGACTCAGTATCCGCTTTTCTTGACTTCTGCTTTTCCCGCGCACTAGCACTCCACTACCGATGCACTAGCACTCCACTACCGACGCATTAGTGCTCCACTACCGACCCGATAGCGACCCGATAGCGACCATCTACCGACCCGCACTTCCGCTTTTCTTGCGCCATAGCGCTCTATAGTTGCGACACACTTTCCCGCACACTAGCGCTGTATCTTGTGACGCGCTTTCCCGCGCTATAGCGCACTTTCGGGTCTTTCTATCTCAAGTTGTCCTTAGTAGCTTTTCCCTCAGGTTGAACGTTCTTGCTTTATTGTTTGCAAGTATAGCAGCATAGGCAGAGCTTAGACATATACTGGCTGAGTACCTTAACAAGTGCCTAGTCAGGTTGTGTTTTTCACACCGTAGTCATACTATCTGTATCTCGTGATCGATCTTCAGTTCACTCTACTACGTATATTTGTGTATATACAAGCAATCAGACTTTCTAGTGTCTAATGTTTCAGAGAATCATTATCTACTCATGAGTTGGCACTGTTTGATTGTGGGCGATGATTCAGCCATGAGTGTGCGATGAGTGGGCGATCATCGGGCGATCAATTTTATCTGGAGACAAAACTTGATGATTTGTCTTCACATTTTATCATCAGGGGGTATTTAAAATATTAATGCCCATCAAAGTGGCAGTCTAAACTTCATACATGAGCAGGCATTCAGTCACGTGCAATAATTGAAGTTTTTTCGAGTATTAAATGTGAAGTTTCATTTTGAAGTTTAGGGCAGCATTAAAAATACATTTATGTTTCTTATTGTCGTTGATGTTCGGCTGGCAACAAAATGTTTGCTAATGCTTTGTATTTCTCATGTCATGCAAGATCTCTTTAATGTTTGAAATCTTACATCTGCTTTGACGACAACCTAAATATTAAGTGTTATCTTCACATTTCACACAACATTAAAACCTGTCTTAAATATTGCAAACCCCGATGTGTAAAGTCTAAGCTACTTCTACCTGCCATCACATGCACACTGCCATATGGCAGTCTGAGTTAGTCGAGGCACGAGGCTAACATAGAATATAGTCTACATGTGAGAAAGCAGTGTGACATTAACTCTCTTTTTCTCGTCCACATCAGACACCTAGCACCATAGACGACAGCAGCTCTCAGCTCTTTTCTGTTCATTTTCTAGCAACACATTCCTATGCTAGACAACCCTAATAATGAAGTTCTACCTGATTTCACTGCTGACGAACATCAAGATGCTAGGACTTGCTTAATTGACAGTGGCGTCCCCGATGAAGCCCAAGCTGCAGAGGCACTAGCAACCATCTGGACTATGAACAACAACACAGCCAAAGACCTTTGGGTAGACCAAGAAGAAGCAAGAATGTGTCAAGCTCATGAGGCAGAGCATCTCCTCACCAAACAAGAATGAGAAAAGCAACAAGCACTTGAAGATGAGTTGACCGTGGCTTGCAAAGAAGAGCACAAGAAGAACAAGTCCAAGTTCATACCTGTCTCAGCCGCCAAGACACCTACCACCCCCATTGTCATTCCTTCCAACTATGCTGTCCAAAAACTGCAAGCAGGAGACTATTGTGAACTATTCTACTTCACTAACAAAGGCTTAAGCGAAGCTAAAAAGAACTTACTCTCGACGGAACTGCAAGGCATGGTACTACTCCCAGGAAATGAGGGCCAGCAGATTTGGGTCAACACTGATGAAACCCATGACTCCAAAACAGTCATCACCAAGGATGAGAACCTCTCCTGGGAGGAATTTAACAAAGCCGCTCCATGCATGATCCTCGCTATGAAACAGCAGGAATGGCCAGAGGATAGAGTCAACATGCACATTAGCTTCTGGACAGCACTCCAGAACCATCATTGGCATCATGCCATAGACCCGCTGTAGAGACTTGCATTTCTGTAGGCACATATGAGCACATTTCACACCTTTTCACAACTCATGACAATTGGCCTTCAATGCACGACTTGCACCATCAGCTATATTTGACTTCAATCATGTCTCTAGTTGTTTTACACATAACACGCAGCTTTCCCGCGAAATGCGCCATAGGCGCGATACATTCCCGCACAATGCGCAGTATTCCCACACACGCGCCGTGCGCGCTTTCTCGCGCTTAAGCGCCCTGCATCACATATCATCCAGGAACGTCCATATATGTCCACCCACCTCATTGGTACCTCATATCCCTTGCCTCATGGTTTGTAACAAGCAGTGCAGCGCTATTACATGTCATTATGTATTCATAGCGCTTATTGCTCCTATCCCTTCCGCTTCCAATGCGATTTCCATAGTATAAAGTTTGCTGACTTACTACTCCATCATTATTACTCCCCTTTGCTGTATTTCCCTCGCTATTGGGTTTTACTTTAAAGTAGTAGTCACCACTTGGGTGCACTTTGTGTTTCCAATGGTTATCATTATCCACCTATACTAGACTATTATCCGCGCTCATTATAACACTCGCTCTGCATTTGCACTCGCTCTGCACATCCGCTTCCTTATCCATTTTCTTATCTGGTATTTTCCGCACAACGCGCGCCTTAGTGCTCATGTTCCCACGCTCGCGCTTACCTTAGTGCGCTCTCTCGCGCTTCGCGCTCACTTCGCTTTTCTTCTTGCACTTTCGCGCATCCATCGCACTTCAAGGGTCTTTCTTTCATCTGGTTCTGTGTTCAGTAGCAGTCCCCTTTAGGGTCGAATGTTCTTGCATTCTGCGAGTATAGCAGCTAGGCAGAGCCAAGACTCACTTATACTGGTTGAGCATTTTTAGATATTTCATATCAGCCCAGCCAGGTTGAGATCGCCTCACCGCTAAAGTAGTGTGCTCTCCTTCTCTACCAGAGCCAACAGCACAGATTATGGCACCTGACAGCAGGAGGCCCATATGGCTGGTCTATTGCCAAACTCAACCTCAAACTCATCGTTGAGGTGAGGGAAGAGATTTTCAATCTAGACCACAAACAAGCGCTAGTGGCACTTAAACAGGTAGAATCCCACTCAATGTACTACAGGTACCACTTACTGATCTATCTCGTTTTTCTTCAATCTTCACCTTCCTTCACATGCATCATGCGCTAACCCATCCATTGCCATTTCGACATCATGTTTGTTTGGCAACCATCACCACCTGACCAACACGTGTCACTACCCGACCAACGCGTGTCATCACCTGACCAATGCATGTCACCACCTGACCATCGTGCGTCTCATTGGCCACCACACACCACCCCACCCTCTCAAAATCATCCTCATGGATACCCCATCGCACTACTGACTACACAATCGCCCCCCACCCCAGTCTACACCCATCACTAATCACAGCATGGGTGCCCGCTCCTTCAGCAGGTAAAAGAGACCTTCATCGCCCAATGCGGTGTGGGAAACACAACAAGAAGAGAACTCTGTAAAGTACTCTTCAAATGTTGGGTCAAAATTGCTATGCCTAGCTGCTATTTGACCCTAAAGAATTTCTGTACTAGACTCAGAGCTCAGAGAGTAGAAATATCATCAAGCAAAAGACTGTGATTCAGACTGGTACTGACACTGGTGAAAGGGAGACATGATTATGTAAGCAGTAAAAATGCGAACATAAACTAAGGAAAGTGGGTAAGTGAAGGTAAGTAAAAAGGGGGAATATCAGCCCAGGGAAAACTATATTGTCACAGCGGAATGGGCAGACCAGAGAAAGAAACAATGCTCCTTTCAAGAATTGTCCAACTCCTACCCCACACTCCCGTGCTATGCCATCTGCCTCGGTCGCAACCTCACCGTACAGTCAAATGTTCTGCCTCACGCACCTGGGACAATGCCTTCAACATCTTCTCAGAGCACATCAAGAAAGCGCTCTGGACCAAAGACAGGTGTCAGCTATGCACAGCTTGGCAACATGAAGAAGGTTGCAACAGCTCCCAACACAGCAACAAGCACCTGTGTTCAGGATGTGGTGCCCCCAAGCACAGAGCCCAGTGTTGCACTCGCTCTCAGAAATCATAATCCTCACACTCCTTACATAGCTAATGTGTGGGAGCAAGCCCTCCGTGCCGCCAAAGCTCTTGACCAATTCTCCAAAGTCCCAGAAGGCTTTCATTCAGGTTTCCTTTTAGATTTCCCCATAATTACCCACATACAAATCCCTCCGAACAAAGACTCAGTTACCCAATATAGTTCCGAGTTTAATACCATCATCAGGAAAGAATTTGAGAAAGAAAGATACATAGGCCCCTTCGGCCGTGATACTCTCAAATGTCTCATTAGACCCTTCCAATCCTCTCCCTTGTCCATTATACCTAAGCCAGGCAAATACAGATTAGTCCAAAACTTTTCCTTCCCACATTCCCTAATGCCTACATACCCTAACCCCTCCATTAATTCATTCATTGACTCTAACTGCTTCCCTACCACATGGGGCAAGTTTTCTATCATTGACCTTCTAATTTCCAGGCTCCTGGCAGGGTCAGAAGTTGCAACTCAAGACATAGTGGAAGCATATAGAACCATCCCACTCCACCCTTCTCAATGGCCTTCGAGCGTAGTACGAGTATCAGACTCGAAGTTTTGTGTAGACACCTGCATGGCCTTTGGAGCTGCTCCATCAACAGGTGTATATGGGCATGTTGCTGACACAGGAGCAGAAATATTCAGACACCATGGCAGTGGGCCATTAGACAAGTGGGTTGATGACCACTTATTCATCCACATCCGGCAAGAGTTTCTGGCAGAGTACAATGTGCAGCGCTCCAAGCATCACAAAGATCTCGCCCAGAGGGGCATGCAACAATCTGGTAGTCACCTTTGGTTTGGGGGATTCCCCTTTGACAACAGATCAATAGAGGAATTCAATGAGGATTGTTCCTGGCCGCTAAAAGACTTATTAGAAGCATCCCCTAGATCAGAACATGATAGGCTCTTTGGCTACTGCCTAGCAGACATTGACAACCTTTCCGCAGATTTAAGTATCATCTGGGAATGCCAGCAAGATCAACCCTTCAACACATCAACTATCTGCATAGGTTTTTATTGGGACATAAAGAATCACATCGTTTCACTCAGCATTCCCAAGGTCAACAAGTACCTTCTTGCTATTCACAACTGGTGCCGGCGAGAAACACACATTTTGCAAGATGTACAAGAGCTATATGGCAAGCTCCTACATGCTTGTGAAATATGGTGCAGTTCACTTATGCACCACTACATTGGGGCAACCGCCAAATTGAAGGTCGACCCGGCCCAACCCTAGCCCTAGTCCAAATATAGAAAGTGTACTTGAGTTACTGTTCAGTTTTAGTTTACAACTCAAGTCTTGTTGGAATAGATGGGGGAATGTATTAAATTCAAATATCCGGAATGTGGAGTTGTTACAAAGGGGCTAAATTTACTAGCCTAACAGTTTATAGGATGCTGACAGAGTGCATACTTCAAGGGTGGCTGGACTGAAGACACGAAAAAATTGCTCGAAAGCTTGAAAATTTAGTATTCAGTATTGCATTAACATAAACATGAGGGAATTTTGGGGCTTTTTGACTTGTTTTACCCCAATTTTGTGGGTATCTTAGCCTCACTGCCAATTTGAGCCATGGCCAAAAATTTATCTCACTCAGATTTCATCCAATGAACTATCACTCTTGAGAATTTATTCCTATCATCAATCTAAGCATTTTTACAAGACAGAAAGTTCCCGGGACTTTTTCTCACGACCCTAGAAATTTTGCACAAAAGTAGCGGCGCTGTTAAGACCGTACTCAAGAGGTATTGGATCTGAAGGGCTTTGGCCTCAGCTCGTGTGCTGTGCCCCTTTCCTGAGTCTTGCCCCTTATTTTAGAGTGCTAGAGTATCGCGTCTAGTGAGACAGATAAGTATCGTAATGGATCCATTAAGGCTTCCGGATATCAGACGTGTAGAGTAACAGCTAATCCAGATCGGATCCGAACTAGAAACTAACGCGTGAGGACTGTCCGAAGACAGTGGCGGATATATAGACTATAGGAATCAATCCTAAGTCTCGGAGTAGACAAGAGTATCGTACTCAAGTCTGGACAGATAACAGAAGGACTTAGAGTCCAGACAGAATGAGTGCAATCTAAGATGATATTCGAACTGATCTACTACAGCGCATGTACAAGGGTTTATATACTATGGATAACTAACGGAATGATCAATAAGCAAAGGCGCGAGGCTATGTACGAAGTATTAGCAAAGTATGTGCACAGCGTATCAGTAAGTCAGATGGATCATGAATCATGAACCGGGAATGAAGTATAAGTTAAAGCGGATCAGTAAGTGTAGCGGATCAGTAAGCATAGCGGAAGTAAAGGATAACCGGTATACCGGTGTACAGGAATACTGAAAGGAGATGAATGCTAGTTAGAGTTATATGAACAGGACATGAAATAAGAATCAGATTGGATCTGTGGACTGGACGACGGATATGTCCATCGGATCTGGATCGGATCTGAGATCCGGATCTTCGGATCTGTACCCGGGTATATGGTATATGACAGGCGCATAAGTGAACTGCACCATAGTTAAGCACGGCAGAGCTTATGTATATCACATCCCTAAAAAGCATGATGGGTGTATGCGCCGGCAAGCCCTATCTACTGCACCGCCCCATTAAGGACATCGAGATTGA
>NW_024540494.1:0-59447 GCF_016647625.1 Suillus subalutaceus | reverse complement strand
ACTTAAAAGGCGGTAACTCACCAAGTCCCTGAAACAGACGTTGTTCAACCACTGTCGACCATAGATAACGCTACTCACCGTGATTTCAGGCTCCAGGCACTACGACTCCCGATAATAACTAGTGTACCACTCTTCCCTGCAGGGCTCAGAGCGCGTGTTACAAACACATCTTCGGAAACTTACTTTCACGCATGTATGGTAATACTGCATTCGTGACGTCCAGCACACCGAAGACATTAGTTCGGAATTGTCTTGTCATCATGTCCACTCTGAAACCGATAACATGCATTAGGCACGGGAAAAAAGACATGTTTGTGTCCTACCCGCATTCCTCGAGGAGTCCCAGCAGCCCAATACCCGCATTGTTCACCAACACGTCAATTCTGCCCCACACCTTAGCCGCCTCATCCACCCGTTCCTTGATGACAGTTATTCCAGAAGTTACATCGAGCTCTAGGAGGTGTAGGTTCGGAGATTGGGGGAAATCTTGGATTTCTGCAGAGATCGGGCCGTCGCGACTACACGATCACCGCGTTCTAGAACGATTGATACTAGACGGCGACCAAAGCCTGATGATGTACCTAGATGATCGGTGTAAGTTACTACTATCTCTGGAATTTGATATGCGCCACAGGAAATGAGGATACTCACCTGTGATTAGCCATACTTGAGGGTCAGACATAAGTACTTAAGTACTGAATGAGTCACGCTGCGCAGTGAATAGACGTTTGGTAAGACCTTATTCTCCTGTGGCCTTGGTTATTAATACATAGCTTGTGAACTAGTTGACCCGTGTGCTTTCATCGATAACGGCGGAATCATAAAAATAATGCATCACGGTATAACTGAGTTGATATTGATGAGTCCTTGATATTATGAGCTTAGACTCGTGACCAGCCCGTCTAGACAGACTGGTAAAACTGGGTTTGAATTTGGATGTCGAGCGGATTCGCAGGATAACGTGACTTCTGGCCAATGAAAGAATGTGAATTTTTCAACGTAATACAAAATCAATGCTTATAACTTTCGCTATGTTGACGTGACGTGCGCACTGCGCCTCATAGACGGGCTGATCACGAGTCTAGTTTTCTATGGAGAATTCCCCAATAAGCGTATCCTTAGGTGTTTTCACCTGGCCTTCTAGAGCGCTCATCTTTCATCCGCTTCAGTCTAGCTTCATCAGGATCCCCCTTTCCCTTCTCGAGCTTTATGAGATCTCCGAGCTCTTCTTTCCACCAGGTGCTCAGAGTGGCGTGACAGCAGAGTTGTTGTTTCCACCGAAGAACGCGTAGCGCACCCGCAGACCTGTGAAGAGGCAGAGGATTTCATAAACTTTCCCTCATCTGTTCCTTGAGGCAGAGATGAGGGTTCTTGCCGACCCGCGATGCAGCGAATGGTACGCCGTCACCTAATGTCAGATTAATTTGAACAATCATGTACTGCAAAATTGGGGGCAATATGAATTTAGGAGGCGTCATGCACAGCTGCAATCTGATTCCTAATCTTTCGTTGTGGGTTGCTAGTCACAAGCCAGTTATACAGAAATCACACCAGACAATAAGCATTACCAGCTCCTGATCAATCAATGACCAATACATCAAACACCACGATGGTATGTCAAAAACTCTTGTAATTTTTTCACGAACTTGACAGCGCATGCGTGACTTATTCTTTGCGTCTCAGTCGAAGAGTAGGTGGCTCACACTTAGCTATTCCATAAATTGAAGTAGTCATCACGCACGCATATAGTGAGCGTGCTCGTGAGCCAGTTTTGGCATGTGAAAGGGGCTCACTTTCCCTGACATTTGCTGACGATGGTCCGTATATTTTCAGCTCCTGGTAGTCTCCTAGCCAGATCATAAAGAAGGAAGAGGTTCACGACAATGCACCTTTTTTCTTCCTCGAGACCAAAAAAGAATCAAGTGCACATCTCCATCCTGTATTCATAATGATTACCCTATACATAGTTTGTGTGATATTGATCGGTTCATAGATTCACGTCCCGGATTACGTCCTGCCATTTCATCAAGATGCTTCAACATCATCATGCATTTGTTTCTGACATCCCTCTCTGCATTCCTCTCCCAAGACGAGATACAACGGCCACTCCCTTCCAGCTGCAACACCTCTCCTCTTACGACGTCTACGACGAATTTTCATTGCCTTCATGGGATCTCCTGGTTGATTTCCAGGGGTAGCCTCATGCCTCGCCTCTGCCTGTGGTTCGTGTTTTCATCATAATCAGGTATAGGATTCGTCCAGCTGTCAAATTTATTGCTGCATATGTTTTCGTGTCGGTGCAAGGCGCCAGGCTCGACGTTAAGACGCGTATGTTGAATGGTGCGAGTCCACGGCAAGTGTTTCGCCCATTACTGCAGGAATTTTCAGTCGATGAACGATGCTAAACGTGTACACGCTGACTTACCCCGCACAGCCTGCCTTTGATGAGGCATAAGCGCCTGCCAGCCGTAGCATGGTCAACCACGGAATATCTTAAAAGCGCAACTCACCAAGTCCATGAAACAGACGTTGTTTAAACCACTATCGACCATGGATAAAGCTACTTACCGTGAGTTCAGGCCTCCAGGCGCTACGACTCCCGATAATGACTACTGTACCACTCTTCCCTGCAGAGCTCAAAGCGCGTGTTACATACACATTCCCGGAAACTTACTTTCACGCATGTATGGTAATGCTGCATTCGTGACGTCCAGCCACACCGAAGACATTAGGGCGGAATTGTCTTATCATCCTGTCTGCCCTTAGACCGATAACATACATTAGGCACGGGAAAAAAGACATGTTTGTGTCCTAACCCGCATTCCTCGAGGAGTCCCAGCAGCCCAATACCCCGCATTGTTCACCAACACGTCAATCCTGCCCCACACCTTAGCCGCCTCATCCACCCGTTCCTTGATGACAGTTTATTCCAAGAAGTCACATCGAGCTCTAGGAGGTGCAAGTTCGGAGATTGGGGGAAATCTTGTATTGTCTGCAGAGATCGGGCCGTTCGCGACTACACGATCACCGCGTTCTAGAACGATTGATACTAGACGGCGACCAAAAGCCTGATGATGTACCTATATGATCGGCGTAAGTTACTGCTATCTCTGGAATTTGATATGCGCCAACGCGGCCACAGGAAATAAGGATAACTCACCTGTGATTAGCCATACTTGAGGGTCAGACATAAGTACAATAAGTCACGATGCGCAGTGAATAGACGTTTGGTAAGACCTTATTCTTCTGTGGCCTTGGTTATAATACGCAGCTTGTGAACTAGTTGACCCGTGTGCTTTCATCGATAACGGCGGGATCATAAAAATAATGCATCACGGCATCAGTGGATTGATATCGATGAGTCCTTGATATTATGGCCGTGAGAGCTGTAGGATTAAATTCTGCTTGCCTCTCCCGGGCCGCTCCAAACCCGCTGCCACAGATACATATGGCATCCCCCAATGATCAAAACACAGCGAGTCTTATACTGTTATCAGCCTTCGGTAGGTGACCCAACATAAGATATGACAGTTGATGATACTGTGGTCAATTTAAGCGGGATAAGTCAATACGAGAAAGGGACAGAACACATCAAGACAGCACTCGAGGGCTACTTTCCGCCCTTCTTGGCAGCTTTGCGCTCCCTCCTCTTTCTACCGATGACTGCGCCGATGCTCTGACTACCATTACCATGTTCTTCTTTCACAGGCTTCGCTGGCGGTTCATCAGCCACAACGCGTCGTTTCTTCATAGGCGGTTCTTGAGATGTTTCACACCGTGGCTTTTTGGGACGCGTGTCTAAATCCAAGTCAGAAAATAGTGATCATAGAAGTAAATCATACATACAATGCTGTCGGTTTTTCCTTGTTCTGGTTCGCTCTTCGCTGGACGACCTGCACGTTTTCTATGGAGAATTCCACAATAAGCGTACCCTTAGGTGTTTTCACCTGGCCTTCTAGCTCATCTTTCATCCGCTTCAGTCTAGCTTCATCAGACTCCCCCTTTCCCTTCTCGAGCTTGATGAGATCTCCGAGCTCTTCTTTCCACCAGGTGCTCAGAAAGTGGCGTAACAGCAGGGTTGTTGTTGGCCCATCGAAGAACGCGTAGCGCATCCGCATGCCGCGGCATCTCGATGAATCCGTAACCTTTGCTGCGACCTTTTCCTGTGACAGGATCTACTCGTTCATGTTGACGTACGATTTTGGCTTGCTGGACTTTGGATTTGCTTCCCTGCGATCGTTTCCCAACCTTCGGTTTCGTGCTAGAGTCGTCTGGTTCATCGGATTCCTTGGTAGCTTCTTCCAGCTCCTCGGGAGTCAAACCGTTGCGTTTCTCCCTTTTGGACTTCATCTTTGAATGTACGAAGAGCGTGGAGGGCGAGGCGTTTGAGAGTCCGCTCAGTGACGAATAGGGGTATCTGGCGAACGCTGAGTCGGGTCTTCGATACGTATAAGGAAGGATTTGTCCGCAACATCGTGCGGCGGGCAGTGAATGAATTGGTCCGTTTCTCCAGTTCAATAGGTGGTATAGTGCTGGCCGCTGGCGTATTGGGCAAGATGACTGGAGAATTCTGGTTTACAAAGATAACAGGGATGACAATAAAATCGACCTTACCCTCCTTCACGCAACAAGTAAAGATTTCTTTTGTCTGCCTTTTCTCGTCTTCTCTCGCCTTCATCCTTCAGTTTGCCTGCTTGATCCCGCGTGACAGCTCTCACGACATCCAACGTGCGACCATGAAGTACAAGACTTTTAGCTACGCCCGAAGACGGGTCAGGTGTCAAGATTGACGGCAGGGTAAATGGGTTTTTTGTTGGCTAAGAGGTGTCAGAGACACATCGCACATCGGAGAGTGAGACGTACTTGCTGCGAGCCATAGTTTCGGCGCGCAAAAGCTCGCTTTGCTCGATCACCTTGTCGGCGACCTCTTTATTCCAGAAGCAAACGAAACCGGTTCCTCGCGAACGTTCAGTGCCTGGTTCGACGGTAATTCGAGCATACCGCAGAGCCCCAAATGTGCGGAATCTACACCATGAAGTATTAGCACACACGGGTGGTGGGGGAAGGTACACGTACAGTGCCCGTAGTTCGTCTTCTGTAGCAATAAAGGGGATATTGCGGATGAAGAGTGTGGTACCTGTGTCCGTTTGAGGTAGCTGAGGTTTCATGGGACGTTGGTGATGTTCAACACTTATGGCTTCTTTCTCGTCGTCATCTTCGATGTCTTCGTCCTCGTCCTCGTCGCTGTGCTCGTCTTCATGAAGACCCAACTGCTCCTCTTCGTCTTCAGCACCACTTAGCTCAGCTTCATTATCTTCAACGTCGACCATCTTGACATCACCCTCTTCAACATCATCTGATTCGGCGTCACTCTCATTGACCTCTTCAAGCTTCGCCTTTTCCTCCTGCTTTTGTACTTCCTGCTCGCGTTTTTTTGTCTCCTGCTTTATCACTTTCTGCGTTTTCACCTCTTGATTTTTCGCTTCTCGCTTCTTCTCCTTTGTAACGTGCTCCTTTGAGCTTCTAAACTTATCTTTTTCAACGCGCTCCTTCGAGCTTTCAAATTTGTCCTTGTCCTACACTCCACCCATAAGAAACCCATCCACGGATAAACGACAACGAAACACACCATCTTCTTATCCGCCCATTTGACCCTCAACTTCCTCCCGTTGATCTCGATCCCCTCAGTCGACGCGGTATCGAAAGCAGTCTGCGCATCCTCCTTGATAGAAAAGGATACATAACCAAAACCTTTGGATTCCCCAGATCCTTTCTTGGATACGACAAAAGCGTAGCGCACGGGTGCTAGGTCTGAGAATGTTGTTTGTAGGTCGGTGGATGTTGCATCGTAAGGGAGGTTGGATACGAATAGTGTGGACCTGACAAAGTGCAATGTTATGTTGTGTGGTTTGATGAGCAAGTATCGACTTACCCGTGTGGTAGTGAGGGTTGTGCGTCTTCTTCTCTTTGCCTGCGTTTCCCGAGTGATGTCGCCATGTAGATCTAGAGCACTGGTAAGTTCCCTACTTACAATTTTGAAGGCGTTGTTTGTATATGTTAGGATGAGAGGCCTTTGCCAATCAGGACCAAACTCATGTTAGGTCGACCAAAGTCAACCGTTCATATTCGTTTTTCGACACCACTAGCACTATGGACCATATGCATCTGTTGTGATTGGCCGAGGTTTTTTAGTAGCCTGAAACTCGAAACTTCCACAAATCATAACAGATACATCATAAAATGGAGATGGAGGAGCCTGATTGTTGTCTCCCCGGTGAGTTATGACCTTACTTTCTATCATCTAACTCAGACTCTCAGATTGCCACCATTCTCAGTCTATGGGATCACTCGATCAATGTGCATGCGACTGCTTCCCGTCATCTCACTGCAGTCCCATTTCCAATATTGTTGAACCTTCCTTACTACCATCAAGTGCACCGAATATTGATTGCGATCGTCTGATACTGTTTTGCCAAGTTCACAATCCGTGGCGTATTCACAACGATCCGCCCATCTTCTCACCATGTGCAATATCGTCTGATACTGATCTTGATATGAAACCATCGCCCAGCTTTAGAAGCCCATCATCATCAATTCTAGAATCACGATCGCGGTGAACTGCCACATTGCATACTATGGGCACTCATTATGGATACGAGACCAAGTCCCCGATGCTCATCGAGACATCTCTTTCACATAAACGGCGAGTCGATCCCGACGCACGATGGCAACACCCATCCGCATCGCGAAGAGAACTCTGATCCAACTCCTATTATATTATTAGAAGGAGGCGCGATCAGCCATATGCGCATGCAAGTATGAAACCGATAATAGCACAAAGATGCGGCGAGCTCGGGTACCCCCTTCTTAGCGATGTCGCGTTTCCTATCTTGTCTCGCAGGATCGTACATCATGCATATGGGTGACCGCTTCATATGCATCATTGGTAAGCTGATCAACGCGCCCCGAAATGATGGTACATGCAGAACTGTCTCAGAGACGGGGCCTTTCGTGAGTAGTTGTTCGCCTACCTTTCTAAGCGAGCTGACTATGCCCTTGTTCCGCATGTTTCGGTGGGAGTAGTGTCGTGTGATTTTGACAATGCACATGCACGTGGGTGTTTCCGTTTCTTGGGAACATGCGGGACGGAGAAGATGATGGCTTGGGAGAACTTCTTGTGTTATTATCGAAGTGCATAAGTGAGCCATCAATATCAGTGTTCAATGAGTCACTGGATATTCATCGTGATGATCATCCCTCTGCTATTATCAAGCTCAATCAGATTTCGTGCGCGAAGGCGGGATATCGACACTGGAAGCTAATTAATTACATTCCTTAGGCGAACTCAGCCAAGTGTATAGGACGGCATCCGCAATGGATCTGAAAGGCTATTAGGATAAGTAGTCCATTACTTACGCTTGTACATTGTACATCTAAACCTGGCCAGGTACAGAGACCGAAACTTGGAAGAAACTTACGGCGATGGATGCCCAAGAGTTATTCGAAGCCAGGCAATATTATCCTTGGTAGGTGATTGCGTTTGTTCCATATACGTCGGTGTGTGGCGGCGTGCTGCAATACGTGTGATTGTGGTAATGCACATTGCACATGGGCGCGGATGTTTCTCGGGCATGCCGAACAGGGGAGGCGACCCGATAACATGGGCTGCGAATTAGTATCGAAGTGTACAAGCCAACAGTCAGCGCTTCAGCGATCAAAGAAACGAGCGATTAAATTGGATATACATCGAGATAATAATCCCTCGAGGCCTCAAGTTCAATTAGATTTCTTGCGCGAAGGCGGGATATCGACAAGTACTGACGAAGCTCATTAATTCCATTTCTTATGTTATCCCAGCCTTGTGTATAGGACGGCATCCGCAGTTGATCTGAAAGGTTATCAGTTAGACCTAATACTTGGACATACTGCATCCGAACCTGACCAGGTACTATATAAGACCTTTGATCTTCGCCCGAAGCACGCCACTTCTGGAAGAAACCTCAATTGTTGCGATGGACAAGGACGAAGAAGGATGTCCTGGTGTTCAGGTGACTATATGCTTAGGCGCAGCATATGATGACAATGCACATGTGTGTTCTCGTCAGCCCGTGGAACGAGGAGGCCATCAAAACAAGGTCCGACAACCCAGGCTGCTAAAACTTCCTATGTTAGTATCGAAGCGCAAACCCAGCAATCAATGAAACGAAAACAAGCGACTGAATTTAGTATTCGTATTCATATTCGTCGGGACGATCCCCCTGTTATCCTCGAGCTCATTAGATTTCGCGCGCATCAAGCTCCATTATATTAGATGTTGTGCGCGCGAAGGCGGGATATCGACGTTGGCGCTGAAGATAGTGAATCCCTTCGCGCGCTCAGTCCCGTAGAACGGTGTCCGCATTAGATCTGAAAGGTTATCAGGATAAACGTTAACGCATAGATATCATACATCCAAACCTGACCAGGTACGAACCTTGAGCGCTAGCTTGATCTTCGCCCGAACCTTAGGCACAATAGAAGAAGACTCATTAAAATTCCGATGGACGAAGGCGGAGAAGGATGTTCCGGCCATCTAGAGCGGGTTATCGAGGGCCAAATGCCAGGCGCCAAGTACCCATACCAAACCCAAGAGCCAGTCTAATCCACACGAGGTTCTTCGGGTAGAAGACGCTCGATGATTAATACATGCATATCGATCTTGGGGAGGAATCACAATCACAATCACATGATCGAGCTCGAGATTAGATGAGTGCTTCGATGTATAAGACGTCTTGACGATGCGTACGTAGGTGGTCGCGAAGATCGTTGATCGTCTATTCGGTATAACGTAATTGCCATTCAGTCATAATACATAATGAAGCGTACCCCGCCATCGCGTCGTAAGCCCATCTCGCAAGACGTTTCATTTTGAGAGTAATGGCCTGTCGATGCCCTGGATACATCGACGTCGTAACTTCCGATCAAACGGTTTATTTGTTGATGCATGTCGGGAACTGCCTTTTGAATGGGGCTTGGAGGGACAGGAACGGACTCGGGATTGGAGTTGTTCCGAAATGATGATCAAAGGGCCAAACGAGGGTGTCATCATCAATATTGCAATCATTGCAGCACAGGATACATAGCTAAATTGCGTTCCGAAGTTGTTCAAATTGTTTTTTGTCGGATTGGTGGAATGCGTACGTGACTAGAATCTTCATCTGGTATTTCATATCTCCAATCTGACTAAATAACTTCAAGCTATGTCGGCGGCAGCATGGGTCACGTATGATAGGTGGAAAAAAATTCTTGAGCGAAGGCGGTATCCGCCATTTCGAAAGACTTCTTCTTCAATTCAGTTAGAGGCTTCTCCGCATTGTGTTGACCGATTTGTTGGAGATTGTTGGGTAGCCGTGACGTCGCAAGTGTGATGCCAAACGTGGAGAGGTGCTGCGTCCGGGAGGAGGAGGCGCGGTGCGAAATGAGGTAAGAAAAACCCCTTGTGCGTAGGCTAGCATCACATGGACGATTATAATACATACTTGAGTAAATCGGGACCTAGCCTTTAGGACGAGTGGGTTTAAGCCGGAAGAGAATACATAGCCACAAAGCCTCGAGGCATAGAATTTCACAGCATCGAACGTTCCTTGCAAAGACATGCTGCACGAATACGACATCCAAGAATGTTATTTTGCGGGTCGGTGGACATATGTAAGATATTGCGCAATTGTACGGCAGTTTAGACACAACTTGAAACATGTGGAGACCTGGCCATGGCCATGGGAAAATGCATTTGAACTTTTGTGTGTTGTTTTTGCTTGGCATTGACTCACCTGTGCGATAAGGCCATTTTCTGGGTTTTTCCGGAGTGATGTTGTCATCTAAACCACATGGGTCCTGCAGGCACCCGCCGGTTGCAACTTGGAATTTGAAGGTGTTGTTTGTATCTGTTAGGATGAAAGGCTTCTGCCAATCAGGGCCAAACTTCAGTTGAACCATGCACCATCTGGTTCGAAAACTATCTTGATCATCACATTTGTTGTGATATGAGGATGCATGTGCTAAGGTGTCTTGAGTACTTATTCTCATATCGAAACATGAGATGCCACAAAAGGGAGGCTGATTGGTACCCCCGTCTTTCGCAGGATGACTTTGCCTTTACACACGACTCGGGTCAGACGCGGATGGATGGTTGAAACTGATGCGGACGTGACGACCGACTTACAGTCTCATTGTCTGCGGTGTCAGATCACCGCAGTTCTCTTAAACTCTTGGTACGCGATTCCTGACATGAAACGATCATCAAAGTTTTACTACAAGACTCAAGTTTCAAGTACAACAAATGCCAAGTCTGTCTACTGATTTCCCAAGCTCGCGATCTGTTAACTCACAGTATTCTCCCATCCCAGAGTCTCACTGCCCTGCGTCAAAGGACGTCAACCGTGGTGGCGTGATTGATGCCGATACCGATAAGTACTAGTACTGATACGAAACCACCTAATGGAACTTCACTTAATGGCATCATTTAGGTTCGCGAATACGAATAATACTAGCTAGTATCAGTAGCTCCGATCATACCCGTGCCCAGACCCGCCAAGACTAGTATAGCACGGATCCCCATCCCCATTCCCCATCGAAGCCCTCCACTTACAAACGAGCGACCAAACGCACGATAGCAATATCCACTCGTATCTGGAATACAAACGAGAACGTGACATTGCAAATCACTATTATTAGACTTGGAGCTTAATGGAAGGGAAGGCGCAATCGGTATCAGCATAGCTTTTACTAAACCTATGACCCGAGTCTAGTTTCGGGATGCAATCATGGTGGCATCATCCGGGAATGAAACGGTAAACTCGAGCGAGTGGTTCTGTTTCCTATCTCGTGGCAGTTAGGGGTGGGGATGACGGGTTCACCGTTGGGAAGTGATCAACGCCTGTTTGAATTTGGACTTGAGATATCCCCGGGCGGACGTTGTCGTGTTTTGTGTTATGAGCACGTTAAGTAGAGAAGTCCTTGCGATGAGTGAGTGCATCATTGAATCACGACGAACATATTAGGGGCTCCGGCTATACTTATGATAGGAAGACCGGTACCAGTGCTATTACCAGTCCCGCAAACCAATATATATTCGATCCACACGATCAATATCGCATCCGCAGCGAAAAGAATTCATGCGTCCAAATCTAAATCCAAATCCCTATCGGTATTATTAGACTCGATGCGATCACCTATAGCTATGCATAGTACTGATCATCATATCTACAGCAATAGCAGAAATTTGAGTGATTGCGGACTCGGACTCGGACACGGGCACCTCCCATCCGGTGACGTCAATCTTGGCGAACATGAAATTCCTGTCTCCTATCTCGTCGGCATCATGATATATAGTTGGTCAGGTGATCCAGTTGGAACGTGATCATGATGGAACAGAGACGGGAGGGACGGGACGGGGCCCTTCGTGAGTAGTCGTTGGTCTACCCACGGAGCACGTTTTGTTTGAATCGTTTCGGGTGTTTCGGTGTTCAGGTTGGCGTGTGATCGTAGGGGTTCTTGGGAACGTCATGGTGCGGAGCGGGGATGCACAAGGCACCCGACGGCTTGGCGGGGAGTTGTCGCGTTAGTAGCATGATCAAAGTGCAGCCCAGCACAGCAGCTTGAATGAGCGTTCAACGCGAAATGACTGATTGATTCCGCCGTTATCATCAAGTCAATTACTAGTAATGTTAATGTGCGTGGACAGCCCAGGAACTTGAATGTATGACTGATTGGTCCATATGTTATCATCAAGCACAGGTACCATTACTATTAGATTGCTTGCGTGAAGGCGGGATGTCGACACTAGTATGTACATATTGGAAGGTAATTGATCACGTTCTTTTGTAACTTGTTGAATGCTTCTCAGCTCAGGCGTGCTTAGCGCTTAGAACTTTGAAGGAACCTGCTTATGCCAGTGACCGTTAATTGGACGAGGGCGGAGAAGGGAGGTTCAGACACATGGGGTATGTTCGTGTGACTAAGTTGTTTCGGCGAGTGGTGGTGAGTGTGATGCACATGCGCTTCTTGGGAACGGAAGGCCAAGACTGAGAGAACCCAAGGACTTGGTTCCATTGGAACGTCAGGATCGAAGTGCATTATGAACGAGTGATATTGAATAGACCACATGCTATCGATGGTGGAGTTCAAGTTCTATTAGATCTCATGCGCATGAAGAGCCAGCTCAATCAGATTCCGTGCGCAAAGGCGGGATATCGAGACAATGAAGCTAATGAATTCCTGATACTGACATCCGATCTGAAAGGTTATCAAAACGTTAGGGGATGACCATATGCATTAGATGGACATGGTGCATCCAAACCTGACTAGAGAGAAATGATCTTCGCGGGAAGGGCGGAGAGGGAAGTACCGGTGGGGAGTGCAATAGATGTGGTCATGTGATGAGGCTTCGATGTGAAGTAAGGGATGCGATGATCATTGTACGTAGTGTTGCACTGTCAATTGTCAACGTCATCGCAATAGAGCGCAATTTGAATATGATGAAGGTACCCCGCGATCGCGTCTCGTCGCAAGACGTTGAATGTTTTCCGATCAGACTGCAAGTGACTAAGATGATGGTGGCACAGGAACGGCGGGAGCTGGCTGGAAGTGTTGTTGTTCCGAGTGTTCTTCGGAGGTTATGACCGATTTGTTGTGGTTAATTTTTGGGTGACCGGATGTACCGGGGAGAGAAGAGGCGGAAGGGAAGGTTGAGGTAATTGTCACCCCTTACACTGACATGGACGATCTGTGGATTTAAATCGGAATCTATTTAAATTGACATCCGGAATGAGATTATACCGTAACACGTTTTAGGAAACGTTAGGTCACGTGTATCCGAGGTACTAGATTCCTTGTGTCGTTCAGTCTCTCGGCACGTTTAAACCTTTTCTTTTATTATTATTATTAAACCCAACACGCTCGTTTTTCTTGTACTGGTACTTCCATCACCCCACTCGCAATGGCCGGTTTCCTGCGCAAGTTCAGGAAGAATGCTGATGTTGAACATCCGGCACCGTCAAAACCCGTTGAATTTGATTCACCTCCTTCACTACCACCTCTCTTTGCTAGATTCGCGACATCCACTCTCGAATCTTCTCTGTTGGATTCTTGTATCATGCCAGTGGCAAAGTCACAACAAGAGGATGAATGGGATCCTTGGAAAGCACTCCTACCAGAGCAAAAGAAGGATCCCACACCGGACCCTCCTCCTCAACCTTTGCCTTCTCGTGTACAGCCACTAATATTACCTGTCACTCGTCGCAAGTATACGGGTCCGGGTTTAACTCCCCAAGTGAAACTCGTCGGTATGTTCCTTGCTTTAATCATATCATCATGTTTTCATACCTCTCACAGACCCCGACGCGCACCAAATCCGTGCTGTTTCCACACGGCAGGATCGCAACGATCATCTTTCCCCTATGGCACCCCAACACCCCTCAAAAATCACAACCCACCCCCCAAATACAATCTCTGCTGCTCCTAAACCCGGTTCTAGCTCCAGCAGTAGCAGTAATCACACAGATGCAACTCGCTTCACACAATCAGGCTCGTCTTCAAGCGCGTTTACGTCTACCAGTTCAATCGCCCCGGCTATCAAGGTAAGCTTTTCTTTTTTAACCGTACACGTTCTGGGGAGGAGTGCGCATTGTATGCATTCATCTCATACCGTCGCACGATACGCTTCTCTATTACCCCCGCCTTGCGAAAGCCACTTCATCTCCGTCCTTCGGATGCCGTTGACACGTTTGACTTTCACAGCACCTTGACGTCACCCTCCCTCAAGGTCGATCGCCATCTACTTCGGCTCAACAAAGATTAGCGGCAAACCCTGCTAACCCGGTTAGTCCTCCTTCTAGAACCCTTGGTAGCTCCGTGAGTCACCAATTATGCTTTTATCTTACTTTTTTATTGGCGCTAGTGACTAACTAATATTTTCGCTAGAACGTTACCTCGCAACCCGCTGTTTCTCCTATTAGTACCGCCCGAACTCAAACTTTGACTCAGACTCGTCCCTTGTCCGCTGTCCCAGCACCTCCAACTACACGTCCGCCAACGCTGGGCGACAAAAATCTCCAACGAAATTTAATGCCCACTACGACTACGACTCTTATGACAAAGACTACTACCCGGTCGCCTAGTACTCGCTCCACAACGACGGCAGTCGCGCCGCCTTCTAGCACCGTTCGTTTGTCAGTGGTGTCATCCTCTACTGCCGGTCCTGCCCGTTCCCCTTCTACTGCTCGTTCACCAAGTGCTACTCCCCATCGCGCGCCCCCCAGCACTCGCGCGCCCCCCAGTACGTACGCGATACCTCCTCGCCCGAACACCCAACCCCTCCAGCTCAACTTGAACCGTTCGACTTCGATAGAAATCAGCGCTGCTCCCATCCGGAAAGGACCGTTGATTTTCGCTGCTATGGCTATCGGACAGGACCAAGTTACCTCCATGGGGCAACAAGAAAATCTATCGCCCAATCAAAATCCAAACTCATCGACCAACCAGCGCACATCCATTATCCAACACCAAAACGCGCTCGCTGGTAGCCAACGCCAACAAGCACCCATGATCATCAAGCACCAACAAGCACCCATCAGCGCACATGACAACTCTGTGAATGCCACGTGCATCTCCGCACCATCAGCGCGGCGTGTCATAGATCATGATCATGGGAAGCTTAGTTACCCGTCTGCTCCCGTGGAGTATACCAGTCTAGACCGTGCTGGTGGGAGAGGTGTTAATGTGCCTCCTGTGCCTTCCACGGAGCGCGCGCCTGTACCTTTGTCAGCTGCTTCGACTGGTGTTCCTTTCAGTTCGGAGCGTGTTGGATTGGTGCGCGGGGGGTCGGAGCGTATCATTGCTTCTGCACAGGGGCAGGGGCAGGGACAGGGACGAGTTTTGGCTTCGGGCCCGGTTGGGCGTAGTCCGTTTGCTTTTGAAGCTGAATCTGCAGCTGGGAGGCGTATCTCTTTGGACGTAGGATCTGGGCGTTCGTCAGACGCACCAACAGGGCGTACGTCAGACGCACCAACAGGACGTTCATCTGACGCAGGACCACCAGCAAGCCGTCTCAGAGTCTCCTCAGACGCAAGCGCACGTAACCCCATGCGTAAACTCAGCCGAGCGACGAGTAAAGAAAGCCTCAAGCCTCGCGTGTTGACGAAATCGCGGCCTCCTACTCCTTCCTCTTCTACTTCCACACCGTCTGCGCCTGCCAAGTTGGTACTTAAGAAAATATCGACGGATGCGTTGTTTTCGGAGGATACGTTGTTCTTGGAGGAGGACCCGTTCAAGAAGGCCGAGGGGGTGCAGGTTGTTAAAATGTGTGGAAGTGAGGAGGGGGCTGTGAGGCCGGCGACGCCTTCAAGGCCAAAGTCCCCTTTGCCACCGAGGTCCAAGTCGCCTATGGCACGACCCAAGTCGCCTTTAGCCCCTGACTCTCCCGAAGACTATAAATCCGCACGGACGCAGCGCCGAGGACAATGGCTCGAAAAGACGCGTCCTCCTGTCGTTGCTGACGTGACCGCTCAGCAGGAAGTGATGAGCAAGGAAGCTGAGCTTCTTCAAGAGGAGGAAGATGTCCGTCTCAAAAAAGCGGAGAAGGTGCGACGAAAGGAAGAAGAGGCGCGCCAACGAGAGGAAGAAAAACGAATGGAGAAGGAGGCAGAAGAAAAGCGACTAAAGGAAGAAGCTGAAGAGAAACAACGATTGGAAGAAGAGCTCGCGAGGAAGCCTCCTACGTTCTACCCCATCGTCTCACATCTTGCTGATGCGTCGCTTCTCCCGCATCTCCTTGCCTACCTGACGTTTGGTGATTGGTGTGCGCTGTATGCGGCGAATAAGGAGGTGAGGATTCTATTTGAGAGTCGAGTGTTGAGGGAGTATGTGCTTGGGCATTTTTTGGGGACTGTTGGGTATAAGAGGTGGAGCTTTGAGTGGGCGGAGCCGCTTGCTCTGTCTTTGAAGGTTAGTTCTCCCTACTTTATGATGTGATGTGATGTGCTAACGCAAACTAAAGGACCTAAACGACTACATGCGAGGCGTCTCAATGCCCACGCACCAATACGCCCAACTAGCAGAAGCATATCTTCAGCCCCGTATCCCCAACCCCGCGACCCCAGGAGAACGTCCCAAAGTTGTGGTCCCGGATATTTTGTCGCTTGCTATGACCACTCGTGCATATACGAGAGTCGTGTTGCGCTTGAGGGCGCAAGCCGAGAGTGAGGCGCGGGCGTTTGCGAGGTCACATGTTACTAGCCCTGTGTCGTCGAGACCTGCTACGCGTGACGGGCAAGTAGTGCGGTCTTCCTCGAATCGTACCCCATCCCCGACATCGCTGTATTCCAGTGGCAAGTCGTCCTCGGTCTCTGCTTCTACTAAGGGGGCGTTCCAATCTCCCTTGGTCCGACTCCACCGTGCGCCGCTCTTGCGGGTGTTCGTTCCTTCCCCTGAAGGGGAGTGGTTATCTGATTCGAGCGTGATGGAGTGTGAAGCTGAGCTGAAGAGGGCTGGTGTGTTGAAGTTGTTGAGGGTTGGGGATGTGGTGTGGGATGTTGCTGTGGGTGATGAGGGGAATTCGGGGAGGATGGTTTGGGATGGGAGTTATCTTGTGGTGAGTCCTCTTTTGTCGTTATGCGCGATTGATTTGGCTCATGGTGCATGTTTAGGACCTTGATTACAAGTACTCCCCGATGGGCGAGCTGTCTCCTTATTTCCACAGTCTCGCGTTTTCTCCGTCATATTTCCATCGCGTTCATTCGGACGGGTGTCAATGCTGCTTTGAATCCGGCGGGTAATCCTCTTGTTTATTTGGACGTTAGTCCTTGGGGCCAGGAGCTTGCTGCGAACTTGCAGTTGTTGCAGGACAGGGCTACGACAGCGACGTGAGTCCTCTACTGGTCTATTACAACAATGCATGCTGATATTGATTCGAATAGCCCTAACGGAACGCTCCACAGCGTCGTCCACTGGCTACACCGTTCCTCATTCACGATCCGACCCCCCGTCTCGCCGCACCACCCAGCACGCCTACTCGCATAGCCAAAACCTACGCCTCCCGATTCCCGAACGTTGCCGGCTTTTTCATTGATCCTGGCTGGTACGGGACTGTGATCGTCGAAGCCGAAGGCACGAATGAGGGTCTTTCAGATTTCCAAGCGCGATGCGGACCAGGCGCGTTCCCTCCTCGCGCGGATAATGTTACGTCGAAGATGAGGAATGAGAAGGAGAAGGGGAGTAGGCGCGTTTATAGGGTTTTGAGGGAGAAGAGGTAAGTTTTTGTTTTTTTGTGGTTTTTTTGTGGGGGGCTCACATGCATTGGTAGTCGTCCTGGCGAGATCTGGATTCGAGCAGTTCGGGAGAAAGACCGAGTAATGTGATGTGACTCTTGAATCTTCTCGTTTTCACAAGTTGTGATTTTTTCCTCTTATGAATTTTTTAATAATGGCTGTGCCGGTACCTTTTCTGAACGTTTCTCCATGTTCTCGTTCTCGTTTGCGTTTTCTCGTCTCGTCGGGCACCTGGTCGGAACCATTTTACAAACATCGCGAACCCTTTTTTATCGCACACCTATTCAGAACTTTTTTCTCTTTCTCATCGCGCCCCTCACTCGCTCATTTCTGGATACTGCGGCGTGTTTTCTTTCTTAGAGCTACATGTACAAGCATAGTTATTCCCTGGATTATGTTTTAGGCTTTACATTTTCCGACTAGGATCGTTAGTTATACCAGGTACTTACTCATCAACATAAAAATCAAGACACGTGATTGTGACGCGTTCCGTTCTCGCTGTATTCGTTCATATTGTCTTTGAGAACCCTCATTCATTCTTTCATTCTCCCGCCGCGCCGCCAGTACTAGTGATCAGCAGGTCTGTCATATCGTCCATACCAGGTTCAGATTCCATCAGCGTTCAGGATGTTCCACGGCGTGCTTCAACTCATGATGCTCCTCACGCTCAGGCTAGTCTCCGCGTCCTTGTACCCCACTCAGCCTATCCAGAACACCGTGTACTACTCTGGACAGAGTGCTCTGACGAAGTTGGATAGATGATGGGACGTATCCGCTGCTTAGCGATATGGGGGGGATTACTATACAGCTTTATTGTGATTCTGACGTGCGTTATTCTCCTCCCTCTTGTGGCACTTACTTGACGGATCGTCACGGTGATATTTTTTTGTGTAGACGTACCTCGCGACACTCGCTACGAACGTGAGTGCTGGTGCTAGGTCGTGTCAGTTGGATATACCTAGGAGTGTTGTGTATGATGGCTCGAATTTGTACGTGATTCAATTTAACTGGGTGCGACCCTCACGCTCACCCTTGATATACAGCACTCTGCGTTACATCACGAATACCCCATACGATATGATCATCTACAGCGCGGACTTTAGGATCGTGGTCCAAGGCGACTCTCTTCCAACCGTGACGAATGCGAATGCGAGTTCTGTGGCGAATTCTACTACTACCAGCGAAAATCTGTTCTTCCAGGCAACCAACACGCCTTCCTCGTCTTCTGGTCCAACGCCATCTCCAACAAACATCGCGATACCGCCCCTCCGTCCAGGCGACGTCGGGAACATCGATCAACCCTCTAGAAGCAGCAGCAGCAGCGCGGCAGGCCGGATCGATATTGAGAAGCTCAAGTTTCGCGTAGTGTTTATTCTTTGGCCTGCCTTGTTAGGCGTTACCATGGCTCTTTAATCATTGTGTTTCTATCTTTTTTTTGTCTTTTTTTATACTTCGATTTTGTGTTTTCATGTAATGTACTGGGTTCGCAACTTCGCATTAATGCCGGATAGGAGTGTCATGTATTGTCTACGATAATAAAGAATTCGAAGGAAAGAAGGGGCCTTTTATTTGGTCTGCCAATTTGAACGGCCCGAGGAGAAGCACATTGCATATATACGCAGTGACTTGTGTGTGAGTGCGATAAGCTGACTTGTTCATGTGATCGACGCCCCAGGTTCGAAGCCGCAGTTGCGGAGTTACAGCTATGCCGCGGCTGCTTCTAGTCTGACCCAGTCGGATCTTTTGCCAGTGTGACGATGACATCGACGACATATGATCATGCTTGCAAGCGCTCGCTGACATGGTTAAATAATGAAAGAAGTTCGGGAATATCATAGAACTCTTCGTGTGACATCCCACATCCAAGTACTATTATCATGCCCGGCGCACCATCTATTTCTACGAAGTCAGACAAGGATTTTCCGAGGAATATACCGGCTCCTCAGGCCTTCTCTGACCCATACGAACAACGAGCCTTCTTGAAATTTCGCCTGGCTCAAGCGTATCGTATCTTTGGTGAGCTCTTTGTTTTATCGTGACATAAAGCCCGTCGTTATTCATGCAATGCAGCAAAGTACGGCTATGATGAAGGTGTCGCTGGACATATTACTGTCCGGGTAAGAGTGACGACTGTACATGGCGTGTGTGATATTCTAATTGTTTTGTCGAAAGGACCCGATTAGATCAGATTGCTACTGGGTCAACCCCTGGGTAATTGATACCGTCCCAATATAAAATCATGATATTTACCAGTCACCACAGGGTGTTCACTTCAAGCTCATGCAACCTGAGCTCCTCCTTCTCGTAGACCATGAAGGGAAAATACAGGAAAAGGAATCTGGACCCTCCCGGTTACCTCAACCAGGCGGCATACATGATCCATTCAGCAGTTCATGAGGCTCGCCCAGATATTCTCTGTGCTGCGCATTCGCACACTATACATGCTAAGGCGTTCAGCGCCCTTGGGGTGCCCCTTGATCCCATTACTCAGGACAGCTGTGCATTTTATAAGGTATCTCGCATTCATCGTTCTCGAGGAGATATCCCATTCAATGAATCCATAGGATCTTTCTTTATATACCGAATTTCGTGGCATCGTTGAGGACCATAAGGAAGGTCAGGCTATAGCGGCTGCTATGGGTTCAAGCAAGGTTTGCAGATGCACCGATTAACATAATTATGTCGATACTCACAAGATTCCAGGCTGTTATCCTCCAGGTATATTTGAGAGTTCGGTCGAATGTTCTCATCTGCTTATAATCTCCCTCCGTATAGAACCACGGGATCCTTGTCGCCACCAAGTCGATCGAATCTACCGTTTTCTTTTTCATGTCTTTGGAAAAGTGCTGCCAGGTTCAAATGTTAACGGACCAGGCCGCCGCCGCTCGCGGAATGAAACCGCGTCTTATTGACCCAGAAAATGCAGCTGACACGCATAGACACCTTGGATCTGAGATGGGGGGCTGGTTCAACGCGATGCCCGAGTTTCAGCTCTTGGAGCACGAGGAAGGAAAGAGATTCGAGTACTTACCTACGCAGTAGGAGAACATGTAGTAGCTGACCTATGTACCAATACGAAGTCTTGAAGCACTGAGCAATATCTCTGGCAATCTTTGATCCAGTAAAATATGGTATAGGTATTCACAGGTAATGTAGAATGACCATTATCATTTCCTCCGCAGAAACATTGTAGTAGAGCAGTCTGGCGCAGGCCCCCGGGAGTGGCAGGGTCCTGGCTCGTAATCGGTAGTCTCGCGGGGTGTTGTAGTGACTACATAGTCGGACCTCGATAGATAGAGCCGCAGCCTCCCGCTATAGAGGTTCGGCCTTGTGGTTCCTTTGCAGTCCGTGCCCGTTCCAACATACCCATATACGGATTCCCGCGAAGCCTCTCTATTAGGTCTAAGACAGGCCGGTCAACCGTGACGCATCACCAGAAGCGAAACCGTCAGATCTAGAGAGCCAGTCATTGAGAGGGATGAATGGTAGACTAAGGTGTCTCGCGAAAGACCCAGTTCTCAAGCTTGGATTCGGAGGCGTGATATAGAGTATCGGAGATGATGGTGGTGAACCCTGCAAAAGTTTCTGTGAGAGTCTTTGCCGCCGCACCAGTATCCATCGGAACCCACGAAAACATCTGGTAGTGCGAAGCATGGTGTTAGAGCTGCCTGAGGCTATACTGCGTGTCTGATGAACTTCAACTAGTGTCAGTGGACGAAATGTGAGGTACATGCATGGAAGATGAGTGTTAGTTGCGAACTCTTTGAGAGGGGCCCCACACCTAAAAATATTTTTTTCACACTCCCTGCAATACTATCAGGTAGTCCATCAGGCTCGTGACCAGCCTGGCATATACTACCACGGATACTCGAGTGGTGCAGCCAGGCTGGTCGATCTCGGAGTGGCGAAGCGAGGAGTTTGAAATTTAGCAGGTGCCGGTCGTGTCGGTGGTACTTGATCGTAAATATAGTACAACTTATGCGTCTACCGTCGTTCAGACTGTATAACATGTTAAGTTTTAACCATGAGTTCCGTACAACCTTTCCTCCATCTCGGCGTCAACCTCGTCAACGACCATTGTAATAGCAAGGGGTCGTAAATTGACACGAAGTTGCTCGCTCGCTCGTCGGTGCCCAACACATTAAGAAATTGATTATTGCACAAGTGCCTTTCTCCGAAAAAAACCTTCCCTACAAGTTGCCATGGAGGGTCTTTGTGAGATCGAGTGCAACATGAGGTCCATGAACGTCATCCGCAATCCACGAAGTATCTTGAGGGCAGGGAGAACTTTTCCTTCCTCGTCCAGGCTGGAAGGAATCCGAAGGATTGACCATCCAAGCCAAAGGTTCAGGCTGCATCATGGGTGGGTATAATGCATGAAATGGTATCACTTGATTGTCCTAGTTAACATTTAGTACTGCTGCTCGATGCGCTATGATCAGTGAGAGGCATACGATACTTTGTACGATGCGAATGAAGGAACTTTGTATGGTCAACGCTGTCCAAATACAATGACTACCCAAAGCGGCACGACCGGCATCTGCCAAATTTCAAACTCCTCGCTTTGCCTGCCAAATCACTCCAAGTTCGACCAGTCTGATCATCTCAAATTGACGCATAGTCAGACTGGTTACGAGTCTAGTAGTCCATGTGAAGTACTACAGTCATTTGTTTGTTTGAGAGGATAAGAGAGGCGCTGGGTTGACTAACGAAACAATGATCGAGTACGACACTCAGCCGATTATCAGATGCAGATCATCATGATATTTGGACGCTTAAATATGTACGATCTAAGTACCGGAAAGAAGGAGGATATGGAGGCAAAACTGGGGTTGCTGAAAAGATGTGATACTTAATGCAGGGTTGAACGTTGATAGTCCATGAAGAATGTTGTCTACTCGTGAAGCTCTCGGATTCATGATACGGAGGATACTTTCAAGAATACTTGAGGTTGCTGTTAAGTTCGGCTGAGGTATCAGGATGAGGTCGCGTCCCAAGGTGCCACGGGCCCACTCAAAGTTAAACGTTAATGTATTAATATCGGAGTCACCACTGATCAGATCGACCAAGACTATGTATTTCCGAAAGTCTACTATATTCTGTTTTGCATTACACTGATTAATCGAGAGGTGAAAATAGGCCAAACCCGAGCACACCAGATGGTTGCTCATGGTGCATGATCTTGGACAAATCGGCAACACTAACCCTGGCCGCTGCAGATGCGTCTTTGCATTTGACTTTTGGCAACAATGTAACAAGCCTGGTTTCCTGTATATCTGGGCCCCTGGTGCCAAAGTATCTGTAATTCCTGTCGGCATAAGTGATGATTCATGCGAATGGAAAATTCGTGTGACCTTTGACTCTCGAAACCCCAACAATGGAGCCCTCGAGCCCAAATTGCTATTCCATCAAGATACTCTTGGACTAGCACATCGATGGACGGTCCCCAAGAAGGGACCTGAGTAAGACCGCCCATAAATCGTTTTTGAACTTCAGCGTGATAGCGCGCTGCCCAAGCCATCGCACCGCTTATGTCGAGGCCGAGTTCCATCATGATAGCAGTGATCAAGTTATGGTTTTTGTCCCCAGTCGCTTGCTCTCTGTTATACGAAATCATGTCCTGTGAAAGGCCGTTAGCAGGCTGCACGCCACGCCTTCAACATGACTTTACATTGTCAATCAGACACAATTCTGTGATGCAGTCAACAAGGTCCACGATAATGGGATGGTAGAACACTTCATCAGGAAGCTCCATTCCCATTTCACATACTGCGACAGCGGATTTGATGGCACTCGTGTCCCTTCGGAGCTTCAGGTAGTCATTGATACTGCGGCATTGGCCTTGTTCGCGGTCGGTAGCCTCAAGGATCAGTGCAGAAAGGTATGTGGTGAAATTTTCAATGAAGTGACGCTGAGAAGACGGGCCTGCGGTCTGGATTGCACGAGCCCAAAATCTGAACAAAAATGACGTGGACTCCAGATGCATCATCGAACAATTTGGAAGCACTTACTGTCGCACAATTTCACCTAGGATGCATTCGCCTTCTGGTCGTGTCTTATGGGGATTGTGTAGAGCATCGAGCACGATGCCCAACATTTCCTGGGTGACTGCCGCGTTTTCGATGTCGGTGTACTCATCCACAATGAAGTAAACATTGTTCAAGTCACAAGCGATTCGAAGAACTTCTATTTTGCAGGAATGTAATGAGGGTTCCGTGGTGTGTGAATAAACAGGAGTCGAATACGAACCTCTGGGCACATTGGGACTGCTCAGAGCTGATAGGCGGGCTACAATCATGATACATGTCAGTCATATTCAAAATTGAGAGGCGACAGAAGCCGGACCAAAATCACATTTGTCGAATGCTTCCTGTGACTCAGGACTTAGAGCCTTGATATCACGGAATGAAGCATCAACTTCAGCTTTCATATCTTCGAAGTGAGGATTGATAGCACGAGGCCAGGGCCAATTGGTCATGGTTTCTGGGAGGTAGTAGGTTACCCTTGGAAGAGTATCCATGGTATACTAGAGTCTACAGACACTTTTCGATGACGAGTGGGAATAGAAGGAAGGTCGATGCTGGAGAATCCAGGACTTGTAGCCTTTATAATTCCTACCTGAAATGAACGGTCAAAAATGGTCAAAAAGCGATACAATGTAAGTGGGCAAATGCACAGGTAAACTCCGGGGTGTTTGAGAATATATATACCCGTACCCGGTCATGTACCCGCACCGGCACAAAGGGAGTGGGTTAGATAGTGGCGGGTACTAGGGATGGACACTCCGGGTACTACCCATCAAGGGTAGTATTGTATTTTGAAGCAGTTCTGCCGGTAGAACTGGCAGAACTGGCAGAACCATGTTCTGCCAGTGTGGCAGGTGGCAGAATTAACGAAAAAAAATTGACCGCACTTCAAGCTTTACATTGACGTGAGACTACCATATAGCAAGTCCAAGTCCTTGCATTGACCCCCCGGGCCAGTGAAAACTCACTATAGCGTGGTACGATGTGTTCTGATTATTTTATGTTCGGTACCATAGTTGATATATCATATCATATCATATCATATCATGAGGCTAGATCAAGTAGATAATGAAAACAACATCGTCGTCACATTGTTTGGCGTTGTTAGCTCCTTGCATCACATGCACCGCTTTTGCGTCGTACCTTCCATCTTTACGTTTAACGTTTCTTCCAATCCTTCGAAGCTTCGCATCGTATCGCGCACACATTGCATTGCATCCATAGCATTCTCGCACAATGTGTAATGGTGTGACATGATATCATCATCGTATCGGAGTCATACAACTTATATTCATCTTACGCCCATTAGGAAAAACCTTGTAATCTATTCTAAGTTAGAGTTCGGCAAACCCCAATTTCAATTTGATCGAGCTTGAACAGCTTAGACTGTGTAATTAAGACACTAAGCTCAAGGTTGTCGAGCCCCTGATCAGCCCACTCATAGGGCTGGGCTGGATTTCTGTAGGGCTGGGCTGGGCTTCCGTAGGGCTGGGCTGGGTGGGCCTGCAGGCCTGAGCCCTGACCCTCCCCATCACTAATTGTCATAGACTGTGAGTGCTTTTGGAAACAGAGCATGCATTGTGAACAAATGAGGCAAGAAACCAGGAGGGATGTGACGCCATAATCCTGTGATGTAAACTACAAACTATTCGGACAGACCTAGATGGTAGGTGTCAAAATGGCCACCCATGGCAGTACATCCTTGTGAATTTTTTACCTTCGCAGGCTTAGTAGTTGGCGTCCTGCTGGATGAGCGCAATGGCTGTCGCAGAGCGAGGCTTAATAGAACACTTGAAGGACTTGAGGTGGCTGCGAGTGTGTTGTATCCAGAGCCGCGCCAGACACGATAAGCTGGGCGACATACCTGATTGTGCCTGATAAGGGGTCAACCTCAGGGGTGACCTCAATACCGTTCTCGACAACCTTGGAAATGCCAAACACGGCCAGTGACATCGCGGTGGATATCCAGATGGAGGCATCAGCGAGGTGGAGCCCTGTATATCAAAAGTCAGAAACGTCAGGATACAGGTTTGATTATCAGCGCTTCTGTGAAGTGGGCATACCTGGGCAAATACTGCGAAGCAGAAAGTTAGCATTCTCCTCAAAACCAACTCCATGCTTACCGTCTGCCGAAGCCGAAGCAGATCGTGCGAGGGTCGGTCTCACTCTCCTTTCCATCCCTAGCCAAAAAGCGGTCAGGTTCGAATTGCGAGGGCTTAGCATATGTTCGTGGATCGTTAAGCATGAACCTGTCGCAATCAAAATGTTGAATTCTGCTCGTAGATTAAAAGGGGGTGTACTAACGATATGTTAGGCATTATCAAGGAGCCTTTTGGAATATAGTACCCATCATGCATATCGTCCTCAGTCAAAAGGTGGGGGAAACCTATCATTGAGATGCTCTTCGTCAACTGAATAATGTTATGGACAGGAACCGCATACCGGTAGGGAGGACAGCATGCCAGCGTAGTACTTCTTTGGCAAGCGCCTCGGTGTAGGGGAGAGAATCTCTGTCAGCGAAGGAGGGAAGGCGATTGGGACCGACAACAACATCTATTTCGGCCTGAGCCTTCTTCTGCACATCAGGGAAAAGTGTCATAGCTAGAAAAAGCGAGTATATCGCAGAAACTGTCTAAATAAATAGGTGTCTCAGAAGATGTTGATCAGAGATATGCAGGGAGGGATTAACCGTATCGGCACCGCCAGCATATAGAGATAACGCAGACCATTTCACAACGTGCTCTTCTTCCGCCGTCAAAGTATCGATTTCCAAGAGATCCGAAGTGAAAGATTTAGGGGCAATGCCAGCAGCCTGTAAAATTTAAACTTCAACGCATGATCGCAAAAACTACACATTGCTCACCATCTGATCCTTGACGAACTTGTGGGGTGCAGAAACCATCTCTTCGAGGGTCTCGCGCCATTCACGTGCTATGCGCTTGAAGCCAGCACCAGGGAACCACACGGGGACCTTGGCCACTAAAATGGTGAGGAGATCAGAAGTAAACTTTGGAACACTGCAGCTTACAGAATGGCATAATGTCAACCATGAAGGCACCGGGAGCCGTGGCCTGTGAGGCTTGGGCCATAGCACGGTCTGCAAGGTCGACGAAGGGATCATTGTTCTCTTTAACTTTATAACCGTGAGAAATGCGCAGAATGATAGCACCAGCAGTGCTATGGTACAAATTCGAGTTCATGCCAATGCAAAGATAAGCAATACATACTGCCGAATATGTTCCTGCAGTTGGTCGGGTTTCGTCATCACATTCTTCAGGAATCGGCGAGTCTCATCCTCCTCGACCTGGCTGTATGTGTCGACTGCGGCGCGACTGCCAATGACGCGGTGAATGTTCTTACGGTACTGGCGAAAACGGTCGCCGTAAGGGACGAGAGACAAAGAGTCCTTCCAGCCAACAAGTTCGCCACCCATAGGCAGAACAGGGCGATCAGAGTACATATAGCTTTTATTGTCCAATAATTCCATTGCAGTCTTGGCAGAGTTCAACACAACAATGTGTCGACCTAGAATCTGGACATGCGAGATATCACCTGCAGACAAGACTTTGAAATGCATGATGATTTTGGCAAAACACGAAGGACTTACCATACTTCTTGCCCCACTCCGTGAAGGTGAGCCAGGGCTTGATGTGGGGCATGTCCGACAGGGCATTCCCAAAGAGAGGTAACCCCGGGGGTCCAGGTGGATATGGTGCGGGATTCTTCTTGAACACCTGCTTAAGCAGATATACTCCGACACAAGCAAGGCATAGGTCAAGCCCAGTGATGTTGGTGAGAGTCAACATTAAGTTGAACGCTGTAGCAGACACAGCTCAGCGACAGACGGAGTCAACTGTTATATTGGGTATACCTGTAGCAGACGCAGCTACAGATGTTGTTAGATACGTAGGTACTGAATGGAATGATACTAACCTCAGCGACAGACGGAGTCAACTGAGGAAAGCAGGTACATGCGCGAGGGAACGAAAATTTCTAGTAGTTAGATAAGCAACGGCTCCGAAGGACTATAGCGAGCGTTTAACATACAACACTCCCCTCAAACCGAGCGTAGTCCGAGGGCGGAGGCAAAGTGCTTGACTTTCAAGCTGGGAAGAGGTTTTGTAAGGGTATCTGCAGTCATATCGTCCGTAGGGCAGTAAACTAATAAAATCGAACCTTTTTCAACAGAGAATCGAATAAAATGATACCTAATGTCTATGTGTTTTGTCCGGGCGTGAAACGCCCCGGACTTGGCAAGCGCAATAGCTGATTGGTTATCGCAATGGAGGACGATAGGATGGGCTAGCGGACGAGATATTTCGCTGATCAAGCGACGCAACCAAACGGCCTCTTTCGCAGCATGCGTAGCTGCTAGGCTCGTGACCAGCCTGGCGTATACTACCACGGATACTCGAGTGGTGTAGCCAGGCTGGTCGATCTCGGAGTGGCGTGGCAGGGCGAAGCGAGGAGTTTGAAATTTAGCAGGTGCCGGTCGTGCCGGTGGTGATCGTATGTAGTACAACTTATGCATCTACCGTCGTTCAGATCTCAGACTGTATAATATGTTAAGTTTTAACCATGAGTTCCGTACGACCTTTATCACTCGCTGCTCGAGATGCGATTGAAGATCTCCCGATGGACTTTACGAGAGCCCTTTCAACGACACAACAGCAAGTTTTCGAGGCCTTCTCGCAACTCGATCTTATTTCCCAAGGATAACAACGTCCGATCAACATTCTGATGTTTGTTCTCCTTCACAGCTCGCACCGCCTGCATGGCTGACAGAAGAATGCGACGTAGCAACGGAGTGGTTTCTTGTAACGGCTCTGTCAACAACGTGTTGAGATTAAATGAGAGGAGTAGTTCCGAACTACTCCTCTCATTTGAGTCGGGGGTGACATCTTTTGACGACATGCAGGGTATAGCACGGGTATACCCGCGGGTCGGAAGATGAACACCGTACCCGTACGGGTACGGGTACGGTATTACCGTACTAACCCGCGGTAATAGCAGCTTACCCGCGGTGTGCATTTACCCGCGGGTACACATACAAGAAATAGTAACATTACGTAGGTCTAATAACCTCACCCAACACTCTCGTCCTCTCGTTTTCTTTTCTTCAGAGACTTCATGATCTTAGTAAGGTCCTCGGGTGCTACCAGATCACAGCGGAGCCACGAGCCAAGACAGAGGAATGCGCGGGTCGATGACGGAGACAAGCGGTTTCGAGTGAAGTGTAGAAGGTACCGGCCTTGCGAAAATACACGTTCGACTGCACTGCAGTCGAAGTAGCTATGGTGTGTAACACATAAGCTGTGATGCTAGCGAGAGCGATGGTGCACAACCTACCAGGAATACTAAGGTAATCAAGTGCCATCCGGTGCAAATTCGGATACGTTTTTTGATTGTGGACCGACCATTGCAGTGGTACTTTGGTATTCGCCACTGGTTGCCGCAAATAGTCATCAAGCTCATCTACTAGAGATGCCGCTGTGCCAAGAGATATGTCACCAAAGTCATCAGCACATTGTCGTACCTTGTCTTCTGCCGAGACATGTGCAGCTGGAGTCGAAGGTGAGACCTGGTCTTTGTAACGATCTATGTACTCTTCTCGGACGAGATTTTCGGCAGCTTCAATCCATTCATCTTCCCATCTCCGTAGTCGGAAATATTCGAGCTCAGGCCAGGGTGGAGAACTAGCAAGTGTGGGTCAGCACAAACCGCCCCATATCAAAACAATTGACGACTTATGCTCAGGTTTTGACAGATTCGGAGACGGCGAACTGAGAATGGGGCGACGGTGACGAAGAACGAGATCTGAGGGTCGACAAATGACGAGAATCGTATGGCTGAAAGGGAGTTGAGGTCCCCTTGTCATGTCCAACCGTTACTGTTGCAGTCAACGACCCTACGAAAAATAAGGATTGTAGTGAGTGGCGAATCCTTGTCATGTCCAACATATAACACCGCGGAGAACATTCGGAGATAGCGCGGCTACCCGTGAACATACCCGTATACCGTGCAAACGGGTACGGTATGACCACGGGTAGCACATCTTGACACCGTACCCGTACCCGCCATACCCGTGACCCCCATACCCGCGGTGTGGCCCTTACCCGTGCTATACCCTAACGACATGTGAAAAATATGTTTAGCGGCCTCCATCTCAGCGTCAACCTCGTCAACAACCATTGCAATAGCAAGGGGTCGTAAACTGACACGAAATTGCTCACTCGCTCGCTCGTCGGTGCTCAACACATCAAGAAATTGCACAAGTACCTTACCCCGAAAAAAACCCTTCCCTCCAAGTTGCCATGGAGGGTCTTTGTGAGATTGAGTGCAATATAAACGTCATTCGCAATCCACGAAGTATCTTGAGGACAGCGAGAATTTTTGCTTCCTCGTCCAGGCTGCATCATGGATGGGTATAAGGCATAAAATGGTATCATTTGATTGTCCTAGTTAACATTTAGTACTGTTGCTTGATGTGCTATGATCAGTGAGAGGCATACTATACTTTGTACGATGTGAATGAAGGAACTTTGTATGGTCAACGCTGTCCAAATACTAGTACAATGACTACCCAAAGCGGCACGACCGGTATCTGCCAAATTTCAAACTCCTCGCTTCGCCTGCCAAATCACTTCAAGTTCGACCAGTCTGCCTACGTCAATACCATCTCAAATTGACCCATAGTCAGACTGGTTACAAGTCTAGGCGTGATATGGATTATCGGAGATGATGGTGGTGAGTTGTGCATTTCTGTGAGGCCATACTATCATATTTATTAATACAAGGCCAGGTATTGTAGAGCACAAGTTATGCATACTTGCCAATAAAATTCTGACATTTTTTCGACATTAGCACAAAATTGGTGGTGCCTAAGTGATGCGCACCACAGCACATTGCTCTTGTGTGAGTGCGATAAGCTGACCTTCAAGTTGTGCATGTGATGAACGCCCCAGTTTCAAATCCGCAGTTGTGGAGTTACGCTGCATCTGCTTCAAATCTGGATTAGCCTAGATCTATAATGATGACATATGATCAAGCTTACAATTGAGCGCTCGCTGACAGGGTTAAATTGAATGATAGAAGTTCGGGCCTATCACAGAACTCTCGTTTGAAATTCCACATCCACCGTCGTCATGACCGCACCATCGAGGGACGCCAGCAACATTCCTACGAGGACAGGGAAAGAGTATCCGCCTCGGAAGAATATACCGCTTCCTCCGACCTTCTCTGACCCATTTGAACATCGAGCGTTCTTGAAATTTCGCCTGGCTCAAGCATATCGTATCTTCGGTGAGCTTATTGTTTTATCGTAACAGGAAGCGCCCGTCGTCATCATGCAACGCAGCAAAGTACGGCTATGATGAAGGCGTCGCTGGTCATATTACTGTCCGGGTAAGAGTCACACTGATAACATGGTGTGCGCGACATTCTAATTGCTTTGTCGAAAGGACCCTATCAGACCAGATTGCTACTGGGTCAACCCCTGGGTGATTGATATCGTCCCAATATAAAATCATGATATTTACCAGTTACCACAGGGTGTTCACTTCAAGCTCATGCAGCCTGAGCTCCTCCTTCTCGTGGACCACGAAGGGAAAATACAGGAAAAGGAATCTGGACCCTCCCGGTTCCTCAACCAGGCGGCATACATGATCCATTCAGCAGTTCATGAAGCTCGCCCAGATGTTGTCTGTGCTGCGCATTCACACACCATACATGCTAAGGCGTTCAGCGCTCTTGGGGTGCACCTTGATCCCATTACTCAGGACAGCTGTGCATTTTATGAGGTATCTCGCGCTCATCGTTCTCAAAGAGATATTCCAGTTCAATGAATCCATAGGATCATTCTCTATATAGCGAATTTCGTGGCATCGTCGAAGACCGCGAGGAAGGTCTGGCTATAGCGACTGCTATGGGTCAAAACAAGGTTTGCAGATGCACCGATTTACATACTTATGTCGATGCTCACAAGATTCCAGGCTGTTATCCTCCAGGTATCTTTGAGAGCTCGGTCGAACGTTCTCACCTGCTTATCATGTTCCTCCATATAGAACCACGGGATCCTTGTCGCCACCAGGTCGATTGAATCTACTGTTTTCTTTTTCATGTCTATGGAAAAGTGTTGCAAGGTTCAAATGCTAGCGGACCAGGCCGCCGCTGCTCGTGGCTTGAGACCGCGTCTTATTGACCCAGAAAATGCAGCTCGAACACAGAAACGCCTTGGAGCTGAGATGGGAGGCTGGTTCAACGCGATGCCCGAGTTTCAGCTCTTGGAGCACGAGGAAGGAAAGAGATTCGAGTACTTACCTGCACAGAAGGAGAACATGTAGCTGACCTATTTATCAATACGGAGCCTTGAAGCACGGAGCAATATCTCTGCCGATCTTTGATCCAGTAAAATATGGCATAGGTATTCACAGGTAATGTAGAATGACCATTATAATTTCCTCCGCAGGAACATTGTAGTAGGGCGCGGTCTGGCGTCTGGCGCAGGCCCTGGGGAGTGCCAGGGTCCTGGTGCGGTAGCAGGAGCCCCGGCTCGTAGTTGGTAGTCTCGCGGGGTGTCGTGGTGACTACATAGTCGGACCTCCATTAGATAGAGCCGCAGCCTCCCGCTAGAGGTTTGGCCTTGTGGTTCCTCTGCAGTCCGTGCCCGTTCCAACATACCCATGTATGGATTCCCGCGAAGCATCTCTATGAGGTCTAAGACAGGCCAGTCAACCGTGACGCGTCACCAGAAGCGAAACCGTCAAATCTAGAGAGCTACTCATTGAAATGGATGAATGATAACTAAGGTATCTCGCGAAAGACCCGGTTCTCAAGCTTGGATTCGGAGGCGTGATATCGATTATCGGAGAAGATGGTGGTGAGTTGTGCATTTCTGAGGCCATACCGTCATATTTATGAATACAAGGCTAGGTATTGTAGAACACAAGTTATGCATACTTGCCAATAAAATTCTGACATTGTTTCGACATTAGCACAAAATTGGTGGTGCCCAAGTGATGCGCACCACAGCACATTGTTCTTGTTTGAGTGCGATAAGCTGACTTGTGCATGTGATGAACGCGCCAGGTTCAAATCCGCAGTTGTGGAGTTACACCTGTGCTGCATCTGCTTCAAATCTGAATTGGGCCTGGATCTATAATGATGACATCGATGACATATGTCGCTGACAGGGTTAAATTGAATGATAGAAGTTCGGGCCTGTCACAGAACTCTCCGAGTCGTTTGAAATTCCACATCCACTGTCATCATGACCGCACCATCGAGAGACGCCAGCAACATTCCTACGAGGACAGAGGAAGGATTATCCGCCTCGGAAGGAATATACCGCTTCCTCCGACCTTCTCTGACCCATTCGAACATCGAGTGTACCTGAAATTTCGCCTGGCTCAAGCATATCGTATCTTTGGTGAGCTCCTTGTTTCAGCGTAACAGGAAGCGCCCATCATCATCATGTAACGCAGCAAAGTACGGCTATGACGAAGGCGTCGCTGGACGTATTACTGTCCGAGTAAGAATGATACTGATAACATGGAGTGCAGTGTCATTCTAATTGTTTTGTCGAAAGGACCCTATCAGATCAGATTGCTACTGGGTCAACCCCTGGGTAATTGATTATCGTGCTAAGATAAAATCATGATACTCACCAGTTGCCACAGGGTGTTCACTTCAAGCTCATGCAGCCTGAGCTCCTCCTTCTCGTGGACCACGAAGGGAAAATACAGGAAAAGGAATCTGGACCCTCCCGGTTCCTCAACCAGGCGACATACATGATCCATTCGGCCGTTTATGAGGCTCGCCCAGATGTTGTCTGTGCTGCGCATTCGCACACCATACATGCTAAGGCGTTCAGCGCCCTCGGGGTGCCCCTTGATCCCATTACTCAGGACAGCTGTGCATTTTATGAGGTATCTCGCACTCACCGTTCTCAAAGAGATATCCCATTCAATGAATCCATAGGATCATTCTCTATATAGCGAATTTCGTGGCATCGTCGAAGACCGCGAGGAAGGTCTGGCTATAGCGACTGCTATGGGTCAAAACAAGGTTTGCAGATGCACCAATTTACATACCTATGTCGATGCTCACAAGATTCCAGGCTGTTATCCTCCAGGTATATCTGAGAACTTGGTCAAATATTCTCACCTGCTTATCATCCCCTCCGTATAGAACCACGGGATCCTTGTTGCCACCAAGTCGATTGAATCTACCGTTTTCTTTTTCATGTCTTTGGAAAAATGCTGCCAGGTTCAGATGCTAGCGGACCAGGCCGCCGCTGCTCGTGGCTTGAGACCGTGTCTTATTGACCCAGAAAATGCGGCTCAAACGCAGAAACGCCTTGGATCTGAAATGGGGGGCTGGTTCAACGGGATTCCAGAGTTTCAGCTCTTGGAGCACGAAGAAGGAAAAAGATACCTGCACAGAAGGAAAATATGTAGCTGACCTATTTATCAATACGGGGTCCTGATAGCAATATCCCTGCCAATCTTTGATCCACTAAAGCATGGCAATAGATATTCCTAGGTAATGTAAAATGACCGTTGTCATGTCCTCTACAGAAACATACCCGTGCGTGGACTCCCCGCGAAGTATCTCTATGAGGTCTAAGACAGGCCAAATCACCAGAGTATCTGGAAGCAAAACCGTCAAATCTAGAGCCATTTATCGAGGGATAAATGGTAGACTAGTAAGGTGTCTTGCGAATTCTTAAGCTTGCATTTGGAGGCGTAGTACGGAGTATCGGAGATGTTGGTGGTGAGTTGTGAGAGCCTTTGCAGCAGCCTGGTGCCCATCGGAACCTACGAAAATATCTTGTGGTGGGAAACATGGAGTTGGAGTTCATAGACTGCCTGCTCATGGAAAGCCACTCACCCGAGAAGCGTCTGGAACCGCTCCAAGATAAAGACTAATTCTTGCAATTGCAGATGGCCGTCCTCACCCGTACCTGGATGCTTTGTGGTGCTCGTTAAAGCAAATCATGATCGGTCGCAAATTGGTGTTACTGCCAACCACCACTGAACAGCCCGAATTGACTCGGTGAATGCCCAGCCAACGGCGTCAAAGTAGTCATCCGGGTAATTCTTTAAGGATACGCTACATGACGAGTCTAAAAGAATGCTGCCAGTGCGAAACTCGTGATGATAAAGAGTCACATTACGAACTCGCAAAGAACGCTGGCGAGGTTACGAACACGAGACATGAGGGAAGTGGAAGGGGATCTTTCAACGCGAAATCAATCCATTTTTGATATGCTGCGTTCGCTTAAGAATGATGATCGGGATGTACTTCGGTCACAATGAGACCAAGCTGCCGAGTGTCAATACGGATGTACAACCTGCAAAGAAGCTGACGCGCACTTGCGTGAGGTATGAGTGGTAGATGCAACAACCTGAAGTATAACATTATCATGCTCACACCATGAGACATATGACTACAACTTGCGAAATATTCGGGAATTTTGAGCATGGCTCTGAAAATCTTATACAAGTGATTCTGTGAGCCATCAGTTGAGGATAGGTAACTTCACACACACGTCGCATTTCTCTTCCTATGAAACGCGTCAGGGTAGCGAAGGGGTGTATGATGGCAAAAACTCACGTTGTCTTTCATCACTTCGTAGTTGTTACCTTTCATACCCTGCTTCTGGAGGCCAAATAGCCGGGGAACTTTGTCAACCTTATGTGATTTTGCAAATTCTTCGTCGATCATAGTATCGTAGAAAACTCGGGTAACTTTTGAGACACCCTGTAAATGAAGTCGCGCATAACACCCAGTTTTGTTCGACGACTTGAGTATGAGGGGATAGTCGGTTGTTTGCGAAGACGTTTCGCTCGACTGTTTAATGCACAGCATATTGCAGACGATCATCAACAGACAGCATGCGTACTACCTTCTGTAAAGCCGTTCATGAGGGTCAAAAGCTCGTAGGACGCGTGCAATTTTGATCTCGTCGAGGTTGACTGCTTCAGCCAGATTATCCATGCTAAGACCTTCCGGGTGTTGATCTGCAATGCGCGCTTGCAAGGAAATGCATGTGCACGCCCAGTTGTAATTCAAAATGAATTAATGAAATCAGCAACAAAACAGATATCATTCACGGTCGGTACTCACATTCATCACCGTATGTTGGGGGTACCAGTATGAGCTTAATTGATGGTATGCACCTTCGAGCAGCCTAGTTGCCTTTTTGAAGGCAAGTGTATCTTGTCATCAGGTCGAAGGGCCGGAAGGCTGTTATATCGGCACTGGGGACCCCATGTCCGGTGTTCTCGTATTCTGCGATTGCTTGGCGTGCAGAGGAGTTGATAATGTCCAAGTGAGCTTCAAGCTTGGCCTCTGGCTCATCAAAGTCCGTCGTCTTTCGGGGTATGGAGAAACAATGGTTCTGCCATCAGTTGTTCAAATTTTATACTCTCGACTAAGCAGATATAAGTGCTGTGCTAAACCGATGACGCATGTAATTGAGATGGTCACGGTACGCGCACTTTGTCTTTTGAGTACACGTAGCATCATTATCTGATCATGGATGTGAGCAAGCATAATATTTAATTAGTCGCGAACGTTCGAACCGGACAAGTTTCAGTTGAACACTCACTGGCAGAACCCGTTTCCAGCGACATAAGATGCCACACGTCAGACTCACACTGCGGCGTCAGGCCCAGACCACTACCCTGCTTTCTCACGTACCATCACTCTGCATTCTTATTGAGAAACTAAGGGCCGGCATTGCCGTTGGAGCAGGGGCCAGCAGCCTAAGCCAACTTGGGGACAAGCTGTGAATGATGATGCTAGCCACGAACATGGTGAAACCTAGTCTACGTGCTGACTAAGCTGTGGAAAGGGCACTTAGGGCAGGCCCTTGGTGCGTAGCTCTCACCTTTGGGAGGGCCACTGTCTACTAGGACCATGCTTGGTCGGACGTTGTGCTCGGGCGGTCCTGATAATGAATTGTTGTTACGTTCCAGCTGTGCTTATGCAAGTACAGGTAAGTAGACATGTAGAGTTTTTGAGAACTGCTACAGCCTGAGACAAGCCTGAGACTAACGATCATTTTAGATGTCGGCTACGCCGCTCACTTCCAAGTTTTCCTTCCCCTTCTCGTTCGCGACATGAACCTTCTTTGCAGGCGGAAGTTCATGAGGGGACGGAGTATGATAAGTTGTGGTCAAGAACCGGACCGATGTGTAGATGCGGCTGATGTAGTTGGACGGCCGATAATTGAAACACAAGAGTTTTTGCGAATGCAATGTTGGTTAGTTCGTCTGGAATGTCGCCAACCCAGACATGCATGCATGAGCGGCCATTATCGAAGTTTTGTTGACATTGACTCGGACTTCATCGAGACAGGCACTACTACTAAAAGAGTGTCTGCGTGGACCGTCGTCTTTATCCACCACTGCGGTCCTTTCTCGTGTAACAGCATCGATGTCATCCACTAGTTTGGTGAGGATGACCTTGATATGGTCTAAGTACCACGCAAAACCACGTAGAGGGGGGGGGGGGCAAAATTTGTGTGACTGGTATCAGTGATCTCCTTCATCCGTATACACATCACATCCGATGTCATCATGATGTTGCCAGAAAACCCCATTAATATTGATACAGCCAATCAAGATTCGAGAAGTCTGACTAGTGACTATCGGTGTGTTCCTCCAAAAAGTTCATGAGTTTTCCCACTTTAATCCCTATTTCCATATCCCAAATCCGAATGGTCCTATTTGTTTCCCCTAACCAGACCAACTGAAGGGAGATACTTAGTCCGACCTGGCAGGGTGTCGGAGCCATCTGAGTGGGGATCGTTGCTCCATGTGGCCGTTGGCAAACGAGGATATGAAATTAAGTAGATAACCTCTCCAGTGAAGAAGAAACGCTACCCCTCCAAGTCTCTGGCAGGCTCCTTAGGCAAGTACTAGCGCAAGTTGGATTCCTGGAAAAGGTTTGTGACGATTTGAAGCGGACTCATCCTTTGTTACCACCTGCAACACTGATGGCTTGAATGAATGGTTCCAACTTCGAACAAGGTCCGTCGGGAAATCACATTCTTTGATGATGCCATTTATGTTCAGCTTATGGTCTTATCGATATTCACCTCAATACACGGCCATCTTACTGAAAGTAGCACCCACTTTTCAGAAGGACAAGACGACGGGGCGTTTAGATATACATAGAGGGATTTATATCCGCTGAGCGGTGTGCCCTACGCGCGCTCTTCATCTCCCAATGATCCTGGTATTTAACCATACCATCAGAAGCCCCTTCCTCGTCCTCTTCCCCGAGCACGCCCACGGTCCATCCCTCGTCCCCTTCCCCTTTCGCGTCGCTCTTCCTTCTTCCTGCCTTTCGGCTTCGGTGCGTCATCCACTAAGAGAGTATCTAAAGGAAGTGCATCAGGGAGCACGAAATACCGGATGTTGTTGCCACGAATAGATAGGGAGTCGAGGGATGTTGGGTCTCGATTACGGGCTGTCATCTTGACAGTTTTGAGGTAGGTATTCATCTGCATATCGACACCTGGAAATAATTAGAGGGTTGCAAGACTTGAGTAAACAAGATGATTAGACGAACCAGTGATTGTTCCATGGACTAGTGAGCCATTCTTGAGCTCGATGGTCACAGTCTCATTATTGAGTTTCATCAAGAATCTGATGAAAACAACACGGGGTCAGCGCCCGACCCTTGCAATGCTCGAATAGAGAAAACTTCTGGGGTTAGTTCAATATCATAGAAATAAGCGCGATATTCACCTTACAAGCTTCATGTTTGGTGAATAATTTTAATGTTAACAATATGGTTGCCAGTGTGTAATATGGACGTTGTCAATGTTGTGGACGAGTTTAAAGTAGATCACGCAAAAAGCCGAGTTGAAGGAAACTATGTTCCAGGAACACAATCAACACAACTTTTAGACTTAGCCAGATAACGACTGGTCTGTAGCTTCCTGGAATTATCTCCTTCACCCTCTCTAGCTATAGGAGCCAGAAACGACATTTCCTTCATCTTCGACCTAATGCATGTCTCTATCCTGGACAAAACGGAAAACATTGTTGGGTTCGTTACTCAATAGCTCGGATGATGATGAAGAAGGCCTTGCCTTGGATCGTATTTTGCATGGTCAGCGGATCATAGGAAGGACTGGTAAGAGCCAGTTGCATTTTGGCGGTATTCTAATCACAACCTCCGGTGAAATAGCGAGAACTGCAGAGATAGAATCTCTCCGTTTCTCAGACGGAGATCTTATCGTAGTGGGCACACTGGACCATGGCCAATTTGGAATAGTAAGTGCGTAAAGAACATGTGTTGCGTATACACTGATTTGTCTGTTCAGATTGACGTAGTGACGTGCCAGCTCAATGGTCGCGTATATGTTCGCAAATCTATCGAGAAACATTTTGCCCAGCGGACTCGTGAAGTAACACTTGTTTTGCCATCAACGGCTTTTCCATACTGAGAAATTCTGCAGCAATGCTCTCCGCAGTTAGAACGGGATATTCTTCTGCGCGCGAAACGTGAGCGCTCTGCGTGGGCTCCGCACTTATTTTGTGCATTCCAGACCTCCACTCACCTCAACATTGTCATGGATTATGCCGAAGGAGGCACATTATGGGATGTACTTGAGTCGAGCCCTGAAGGTAGAGTTCCTGAGGTAGACTTACTTTGGTGGGCTCCTCAGGCAGTCTGCGCCATCAACTGGTGTCACTCCCAGGGTTTTGTACATCGGTGAGGGTCACTCTCTAGCATTCCATACCCATATAAACGCAATACAGTGACATCAAACCCCAGAACTTCGTTCTTACAGCAAATAATCACATGCTTCTAATAGATTTCGGGTCTGCTGCGCCTCTTTCACCTCCAGAGCCTGACGGGAGTCAGTCAGTCCCGAGACAATATACCCTTGTTCCTTGTGGTACTTGTGATTACATTTCTCCTGAAGTTCTGCAAGCCCATGAAGATGCCCTCCTTGCCCTGGAGTTGTCGGACGACGGTGTTTCTCCTCTTTCGGTCTCCAAGGAGGCTGGTTCGTATGGCTCGGAGGTCGATTGGTGGAGCCTTGGCGCAATGTTGTACGAATTGACATATGGAGTGGCCCCCTTCTTTGCTAAAGACATCCGAACTACTTATCTGAGGATTTTGGACTACCAGGTACTGCAGTGTCACTGGTCTCGCTTGTACCTACATTGACCCCTTGTTTTGGACAGACGAGCTTGCGCTTCAATGCAGCAATTCCCGTTTCCGAAAAGCTAAAGGAGTTACTTCGCAGGTCTGTTGTGCAGTTATCCATGCTACCATCACTCAAGCCACATGGATACAGACTTCTCACTGATCGGCATCACCGTCTTGGGAGATGTAGCGTGCTGGAAATAACAGAGCAGCAGTTTTTCGGAAACACTGACTGGTCTTGTGTAGATTCGCGTGAGTCTTGGATATCAATAGCTCTCCTTATATCCATTCTTTCTTGCGTAGGCCCTGCACCGTCTGAAATCCATGTGCCGCAATTCACATATTCTGCATCAGCAGCGCCCGTCTCACCCATAGAGCCCTCGGATCCCACGGGTGAAGAAAATTCACAGCCGTTTGCGTTTTCTGCTTTATTTCATTCTTCCCCTAACACTTCGCTTGGAATATCAATTTTGCGGGACACACCTCATCACATATCTCCACGAGCCGAGTCGGCCTTTATCGGATTTTCGTGGGGTCCTACTAAGGATGCATTCTATCTGCCAATCAATTCATCTCGAAAATACGAGACAGACAGATTGGCCACCCCTCAGCCTTTACAGGCCACTTCCGGGAAATCTAGCCCTTATCTATCACTCAAAGCTTCCAGCGCTCCCACGCATTTCTCCGCTTTTGCAACACCTATTCGTCCCCATAGTTCTTCAGCATTTCACACCCTTCCCCGCACGGGCACTGTTCGGCGTACAACTCAGCGGCGCGCTGTTTCAGATCGTGAAGCCATGAAGCAACTCGTGGAATGCATCGGTATGAGCGCCAGGAAAAAGGTCCTCGCCAGCGGTCGCAAGCCACGCTTGATACAGTCTTGTGGCAGAAGCTTCTCAAACACCGTCCGAAAAGAGCTGCGCTTTGGTGTCCAGCCTATTATCACCAACAAAACTTATGACTCCGATGACTTCCCAGCCGTGGTGGTTGCTTCGGCATCTGAGGGAGCAGAGGAAACCGAGTCGGATGGACCACCAAGTCCCAGCCCAAGTCCACGCCCCGGCTCTGCAATGTCCATACTCAGTCGAAGAAGTGTCACACCCACAATGACTGGATCCTATTCTACTCGTTTGTTAAACCTCCCCTCTACCACATTTTCGGCAAGCAGTAATCTGCAAAGCGACGAAAACATCTTTGAATCTCTGGAAAATAGGCACGCCGCTCTCATGTCTGATTTGACAGCGATTGAAGGGCGCTTGAGCCGCCTCTCCATGTTGTTATCGGTGGAGGCGCCCAAGTCCTCCGCTAACGTCGGTTAAAAGGGGTATGTTTGCAAGGCGTTCACCTTATGCAAGCTGACTGTTCAGTGACTACTTTTGTTTTGTCGCTAGGATATTTCATCGGAGCGATCCGTACCAGCGGCCCGCGAAGTGGAGTTGGTGCGTGCTGTCGTGTATGAAATCCACGGTCAAGTTGACGACAGCTGGCATAATTTCAAATTCCAGCGACTGTGCGACCATATACCTACAATACTACTTTGTGTACGTTGTACAAGGACTACATCCTCATCCACGTGTTCTGATGTTATCCGGCTGGCGGCGTCCCACACACCATAATTTCTTTGGAAATAAGCGTGGAAGCTGCTTCTTGTACATCATCTAACGCTCTGCCTGTTCGCAATACCCTTGGGCAATCGTTGACGTAATTTTCCGAAGTGGCCCTGAACCGTCCACAACGCTACAAGACTGGGAGAAGATCTGTACTGGCATGCGTGGTCATCATCAGTCCTATTTCCTCTTTGCCGCTCGGACCGCCCATCCGCACCACTTCGTATCGCCATCCTGTAGGAACAATTCTCCGAGCTGACAGTTATTTCGTAGGTCCCCGAGAAAACCCACCCTGTCGAATGGCTGGCATGGAATAAGATCGTTCCTCCCGTCCTATTCAGGATCTGCAGCCGAGCTTCTTTGACCCCTTCTGTACTTTCGCACAGTGCCTCTGATCAAGTCCAAACATCTAATTTTGGTTCTGCTTCTCCTGGTCAACAGCATTTATTAAGGATATGGAACATGTGTTACAATCTCCCAAATCATGAGCGCCCTTGTTTTTGGACGAGCCATCTCGAAATCCCTATTGACACTCCATCTCTTCACGCAGAATGACATTCTGACGACGATCATTCCAACGGTAAATACTGGCATTTCCCAGTAACTCCCTGTTCTGAGATCATGAATACAGACACTTTTCGCAGTGGTGGCAGCCCCCCTCTACAGCCCCTATCGATCCGTTCATGTAGTCTGGTGGATTTGGCTTCACCTCCTCCATTTCAACGTTGCCAATCAAGTAATCGATCCAGCAGAAGATGGCAGGAACAAAGCTAGCCGGCCAATACCGACGGGATACATCAGTTTACGAGACGCGGTCTATCTACGCTGGTGCCTGGTCCCCATATGCTTAGTAACATCAGCGTTCTACAGCATCCAAGTACTTAGCGCAAGCCTAGCGATAACCGTGCTCACTCTTTGGTACAATGAATTCAAAGCCCATAGTCATCATTGGTTTTCAAAAAAACTTGATGACTGGCTTGGGGTATGCTTGCTTCCAGGTTGGGGCCACCCTCATTGCAGGTATGTAGCTGACATCCAATAAGACAACACCTACTGACTATTGCAACTAGGCAGAGATATGTCGCGGCTAGAGCCTAATGCTCTCTTAGCTGTGCTGCTTAGCATCGCCATGTTTGCCACCACGCTCCAGGCACAGGACTTCAAAGATCAGGAAGGAGACCGCTCCATAGGCAGACGAACTCTGCCAATCGCACATCCTTCTCCAGCTCGTGTGTCCATGTTTGTAGGACTTCCGATGTGGTCGATTTGTCTTACTCAGGTCTGGGGGATGGACGCATTCTGCAGCGTCGCATTCATATTTTATTCGGGACTTGTCGGATTACGATTCATGGTGTGTAAGACAACTCAGGCGGACTGTCTGTCGTGTAAGCTGTATAGTGTGAGTCACACCCTCATCTGTGTAATTTCGGCCTGACCAAATACTTTCCGAAGCTTTGGTTTTCTGTCGCACATTTACTTCCTGGTTACTGGCGCTACTTCCATGAAGCACGTATGCATATATCATAGTGTTTACTGAGCTAGAGACTCGATTCAAGGACTTTTCACTCTGGACTTATGGTCATCACAATTTGTTACGCCAATCAAACACACCGAATCACTTTTGTTGTACATATGTAGTCCTTAATGCATGTATTATTTATTGGCATGTTTTGTGCCAGCAGCTACATTCATCACCGCTATAAACTACTGCATATCCGATGAACAATCAGTGGACGAAACGTGAGGTACATGCGTGGTAACTCCGAAATGGGCCCCACACCTCAAGATGAATTTCATATTCGCTGCAATACTATCTACCGTCTATGCCCATTCTTCTGAACAAACGTGGATTGCATCACATTTGTCACCTGGGGCGAAGATGGGTCCAACGCTTGTGGAGCACGTTAGGTTGGTATGGAGCTTCTAGATGGTGGCTTATGGTCTGCTGTGACATCCATCATGGATAAATCAGTAACATTGACCTTTGCTGCCGCGGATGCGGCTTTGCGGTTGACTTCGGGCAATAATGGGACAAGACCAGTTCGTCGTATCTCTGGGCCCTTTGTACCCAGGTATCTGCAGTTTCAATCAGGGTAAGTAATCATTTATCAAAAATATTCATTCTCGAGACCTTTGAGTTTCGTAGCACCAACAATGGTTTGCTCGAGCCCACGTTGCCATCCCATCAAGATACTCCTTGACTAGAACGTCGGTGGAAGGTCCCCATGAAGGCACCTTCGCAAGACCGTCGGTGAACCTTTTCTCGACTTCAGCGTGATAGCGTGCTGCCCAAGCCATCGCACCGCTTCTGTCGAGGCCAATTTCCACCATGACAGTAGTGATCAAGTTATGGTTTGCGTCCCCCGTCGCTTGCTCTTTATTGTATGAGATCATGTCCTGAGAATGTTGTTAGCAGCTGCAGATAACGTCTTCAATGCGAATTACGTTGTCGATAAATGTCAACTCTGCAATGCATTCAACCAGTTCGACAATGATGGGATGATAAAACACGTCATCGGGAAGATCCATTCCCATTTCATATAGTGCGATGGCAGGTTTTGCAGCACATGTATCCCGCCGAAGCTTGATATAATCACCGATACTACGGCAACGAGCCTCGTCGCGGTCGAGAGCCTCAACAGCTACCGCACGAAGGTATGCGGTATAGCTATAAATGAAGTGACGTTGAAAAGGCAGGCTTGTGGTCTGAATCGTACGAGCCCAAAATCTACGCAAAAATTCCTTAGACTTCAGAACGCATGATCAAGCAATTTGAAGATACTTGCTGTCGTACGATTTCACCGAGAATGCATTCGCCTTCTGGTCGTGTCTTATGAGGATTGTGTAGGGCATCAATGACGATGTCCATCATTGCGTCGGCAACTGCTCCATTTGCAACGTCGGTGTACTCGTCCACAATGATGAGGACAATGATAAACTCGCAGGCGATTCGAAAGTGTTCTATGTGGCCAGGATAGAATTAGAGATGTGCAGTTTACAGGAACACAAGCTAGGGTCGAAGACGAACCTCTTGGTGCATTGGGATAACTTAGTCCCGCAAAACGGGCTACAAAACCAGCAGGTGTCCATTAAAGAGTTATGGGCAAGTAAAAACAGAGGCCGAACCAGAATCACATTTGTCGAGTGCTTCCTGTGATTCGGCACTCAGAGCCTTAGATTCACGGAACAAAGCATCGACTTCAGCTTTCACAACTTCGAAATGAGGATTCATCGCACGAGGCCAGGGCCAGTTGGTCATGGTGTCTGGAAGGTAAAATACCCTTGGACGAGTATCCATTGTAGTACCCTAGAGCCTAGAGACACTTTCGATGACGAGTGGAACAGAAGAAAGGTTGATACTGGAGTCCAGGACTTGAAGCCCTTATAATAGAGTCCTACCTGAAATGAAAAGAATGGTCAAAAAGTGGTCTGATACTGAGTTAATATATATATATGACCCAACTTCAAGTTGGGTACGATCATTCGACAGCCACAAGGTTTGTATAGCAACGAAAGTCACAACTATGTGCACCCATCACCCCAGCCGGATGTTCTGACGAAGACTGAACTATTGCCCCAGTTATCAAGAGAATGCAAAGAGGAGACGATGTGCGATAGGGAGGTAGTTCGTATATCGGTTCTTTTCGTTGAGTGCCCTAACGGATGCCGTCACGGTGCACGCGCCAGTATTACTGTGGCACTTACAGTCGTTTGCGTAATGGTTTATGCAAACGACTGTAGGAAAGTGTTCACACGAGAATGTTGACTTTTGAGGGAGAATAGACTCAGAATTCGAATGAAGAGTGAACTGTCCGAACTAAAATTTATTCGGGGAAAAGGATCAACTGTCTCATTACCAGTAGGTGAAATCTAGTTTATATACTGTAGGACGTGGAACTAAATAGAACCATAAAGATTGAATACCTGCACAATTTTGGAGTACAGTATGGGTTAAACAGTTGTATAGAATGTTAACGTGGGGATAACACTCTCACTTTGTTTGGTGAATCCATGCTCGAAAGTGCCGCAATATGCTTTCAAGTGGGGGTAAGACACCCACATCAAAACGGGTATAAAATTGCGGACAAAGCCCCTCGTTGTCAATGAACGCTCCGCAACCCTGCCGAAGACCTCCATATTACATGTAGTTTCGCCCTTGTGAACACGACGGATAGCCGCGAAGGTTGGGCAGTACGCAGAGATGTGATGTGTGCTTTCGATTGACTCGCAGCCCGAGTGACACTGGTTTGGGGAGTTGCATTAACGACGACACCGCACTCCTCGTGTGTCAAGCTGGAGTAATGGAGCACAGAGTTGTATTGTAGTAGTAGCTAGTAGCAGTTTGGCCTAACTCCAGAGTCAGCATATAATACAAACGAAGGGGTGGAAAATATAACTAACATACGAATAAAGAAAATCCTCATGCTGTGAAACACATGGGACTACAATATCTCTAGCGTCCTGACGCCCATCATGTCATCGATAGAAGCTATGTTCTTGACTTGTGCAATGATACTGTGATCTGACGCGATTCTCTTGTACTCCAAACCACGCTGCTGTGATAAGAAAAGTGCACCAAAAGGCTGTCCAAGGCGAACGATCAACCTCAACGCTCCCTCATTCGCTTCCAAATCAACAGGCGCATGGGGGTTATCCGGCGAATCCATTGACGCGCTGGACTCAGGGGACTGGGATCAAGCTGGTGACATGGAATAAATCTCAGCACACTGGTCTGACAGGCACGGGGACCCTGGTGAGAATCGTGTTGTTATGGTCTTGTCATTTGCAAAGTCGGGCAGCCCGAGGCTACAACGATTCCATGGACGGATGAGCAGGAATGTCTGTTGGGTAGGTCTTGCCGACGAGAATTGACCCACTCTGGCTTTTGTGGTGATCTGCAGGTCTTGAAGCCCGTCTGCCTTCACATAGTAAGTGAAACATGTGTCCTGGTCTTGGCCACGGCTCCGTCTGACTTCTGTGACACGAAATGCGATGCAAGGAAGTTGCAGTCTGGAGTTCGCGAAACGGGGGGCGCTGAGGTTGTCAAGGAGGGTATACAGTTTTAAAACCGACTCCATAGCTACAGTGTTTCCAGAACTTTGAGAGTGCGTGGGTAGACTATACCATAGACTACGTGTAGAAAATCCGGGAGCATTAGAAATTCTTTCCGTGGAAAGTGAACCGATTCCGTAGACCATTCGTAGACCATTCGTAGACTTGCGTAGACTCAACTCGGTCTCAGTAGATCAGCCAAACAACGACGTCACCGGAGCTCATTGCTCGGCTGTGATCATTGCCTGCAACAGCGTCTGACATATATATGACAATGGCAAGCCAGTGTTTTCGCCATCTGCCCCCCACTATCTCACTGTCTGCCTGTCTGCCTCGTGCCCGTCTGCCTCATCACCATCTGACCCACCACTATTTCACCAAGCCACTACTATGTCACTAGTAAGTTGGACCTACACCTGGACAAGTCCCGATATTGATCGCCATCTCAGTATAAATTTTGTAGTGCGTTCACAGTACTTTTCTTCCAACAACGAGCAGTGGCCGACGCTGGATGTTTGCATGGCTGATACGGTCCTGTGTACCAAGGCTGACTGCCGCAACTTGAAGCAAGGCACTCAGCCACGGAAGGCCAACAAAAACTGCATACGATGCAACTGCAAGCAGTGTTGTGAGGTGGCGGGAGGGTGTAGGGTCCACTGAGTCAGCAGCCACATCTTCTCTTGTTGCTACTCAACAGCATGAAAACTCGATCATACCACCACTTGCCACCATTAACCCCACGTCTACTCAACTTGATCACCCTCTAGTTACTACATCGAATCCATCGTCAGCGAGTGCGTCACAACCTTTAGCTACTAGTACTCAGTCACTCCCAGCCACTTCACGAAACTATGCTTGGCCATTAGACCCCAATTATGCACGGAACTATGTTCTCGGGCACCAGCGGACATTGGTGGCTGAGCAACACTTTCAAGCTGACCAAAGTCTGAGTATCATGATCCACAATATGGTTGATGTAGTGCTCTGGTTGAAGGTATGGTCATTAGATGGTTTCTTGGTGTTGACTAGCCAACTTGAATATTGCTAGAACAATGAACCTCCCCACCTCGTAAAGCTTACGTGCATCACACCTGGAAAGTTCGTGCCAGGAGACCATCCGCTATTGACGAGAATTGAGCTCGGAGACTACATTGCAGTATATTGCAGTGATCAGCACACCTGGATCGAGCAAGATATCACGACTCCGCTTCTCAGTCCCCCCAATTCAACCATCCTCCTGCGTTCTATTGATCTGACCGACAATCATATGCTACTCGGATTTGCTGAGAGGGTTTTATCTCTTAGTTGCGCACCTGCAACTGTCCAATCTCCGTCAAAACGATCCTTTAGTGCCACGGGTATGCATCTGTCCCGATTGGACGGGATGACCTCACCATTGAAGCGGCAGAGGAATGCCAGTAGCAACAACCCCGCGGGCCCGGTTCTCATCTCTCGGCAGTCGCCCATTCCTTTACCACTCACTAGCCTATTGTCGAGTCCCACTGTGACGTCACCTCTGTCACTCACTGCCGGCGACTTAGACACATCACCTGTAGTAGTGCCTGCGCCAGCCATGGTCCAACCCAACACTACCATCCCTACAGGCGCCCGAGTGTGATTTCCTTGGAAGTACGCATGTGATATGGTTCCCCGGATTCAGCTCTTCATCAATGTATCAGATGATCAAATGATCCAGGCCCTCTTTGCTACTACATTTCCAAATTGCACCTATACCAAGGCAACTTTTTATAAGCATCGCGCTGCTTATCGGGCAGCTATTGAGAATTCAAGTGATAGGGTTGAACGTGCCGTCAATGCAGGATATAGTCCTGCCGGCCAGTGGAACACTCTCTTGGCCGAAATCAAAGCTAATGCAGCTCCGAGTCTTACTGGTAGTAATGGCCTGGGTAGCATCTCAAACTTGGACACGAAGTGTATGTATGATTTGATTTGCTACTTCCGTGGTTGGCTAATCCTTGTCCTTCAGGTCCTACCCCACCTCTGAGTCTACCATCTACCACTGACACTGGATTGCCACTCCCTACTGACCTAACCAGCGAGATGAATGATGCTCTTGCATTACTATTCGAGAACATAGATAAAATGGACAATAATACTGCAGCTACCACTGATCCTGAATTTCCTTTAGATCTTACGAGTTGTCCCCAATTTGATTCATTTAGCACTTGGTTAAATGATCATTCTCCCGTAGATAATCAAGCCTTACCACCCTTACCACCTTTTAATTAGTAGACTAACTACTCTGTTTATTATCCATGAAATCCAACCTTCTTATGTTAAAAAAAATTAACTACAAGTCATAATTTCAACTCGAGAATGTGACGGCGGCATCAAAATGTCCATGAAACTTGACATCTGAATGGTGCGATCCTCGAGTGATGTCCATGAAACTTGACATCTGAATGGTGCGATCCGCGAGTGATGTCCATGAAACCTGGTGATTGAGATGGGGTCGGGGATACACCTAATGAATTCTAGATGTCGGGAGAACGAGCCCAGTGATTGAGATGGGGTCGGCCATGAAAAGATAAACATGTCACTTACTGAGCGCTGGTCGGCTGTGACGCGGTTGTTGATTCCAGCGCTGATAAGCGCCAGGCAATCCTGGGGGTTCTTTGAAGAGAACTTGACCGTTAACGACGAAAATTCGGGAGGCAGTTTTTGGGTGTATCGTTGTCTGAATGGTGCGGTCCCCAAGTGATGAACTCTGGCTTTCATTCAAAACACAGGACAAAAAACATACAATAAGAGATAGAATTACAAATGACAACAATCTAGACAATGTAATGCAAACAGCACTGGTGGAGTCAATGCACTAGTCACTACCAAACAGAGTGTCCATGGAAATCATCCAAGGAGAATGCCCTCGCCTCTCCAACTCTGAGATAACATAGTGGTTTCGACGTTTAATCATTTCATCGAGATAAAAGTTGTACCGGTGTACAGACATGTCCCGCAGGATTGCCTGATACCCGCCTAGCCAAATGTTCGTCTGTTCGCAAATTGACGTATTAAATTGCCACTTGCCACCGGAAATGAGCTCTGGGAAAGTGGCGGGGTTGCAGTGCTGCTGACAGTAGGTGTCAGTTTCCTTGTGTTTTGAGTTGAAATGAAACACGTCAACAGGCATCCCTGTTGCAGCAAAGTGGTCATCACCAATAGCGTCTTGATGAGCATGGAGCTTGCAGTTGTTGTCAAAGACGAAGTATTCAGGTGTTGATGTGGCAGTAGGGAATACCGCCTTTGCAAATTCCTTGAGTTTAAATGTTAGCTTGCATCAAAGTAAGACTGCGTGTAACTCACATTAACAGCAGAGACGGCCTCGGACCCAAAAAATGTAGCCCGCGCTAATATCACCCCACAAGGTCGCATAATAAGTTGCTCGTTATGGGTGCGGCACCGACCAAACCTTGCTCTGAGGTGTTTGTTGCCGTTCTCCGGCTTACCGTCACACTCAGAGTCAACAATCACCTCAAGGTCTTCATCTGCGCTGTTAGGGCTACTACTACCACTATCCAAGGATGAAGGAACAGAGTCCAAGGGCAAGGTAACACCAGCCCTCTTGAGCCGCGCTCACAGCTGGAAGAGAGCTTTCGTGGGCTTGAAGTAGGCATCTTCAAGAGCCTGGTGGTCCGCGTTGGCACATGTTCGAAGTCCAGAGGCGTTGACCTTGTCACAGCCATCAACTGCGCACCGCTGGTTCAAGTCTTGATGGTTGGGACAGAAACAATGACGGTTGGTCATAAGTGGGACTTTGCAGTCATGCACTGCACAACACGGGTGCCCGATGGTATTACCATCACAAACAGCTGCTTGAATTTTCGCTATGGCATGTAATCAATCTGAGCATGATGCCGCACATCTGACAAACAATTGACTCACATTTCGAGTCGTCGTCACCAATAACGATGAAGCATAAGTCACAGGCATGCGGGTATGCTTCCTGCCCAATACCTTCCATTTCTTTGTTGCGCTCACTCAGCGCAACATCAATTCGGGTCCGTTGTTGCTCGTCGTGGGGGAGAACAAGGCAAGTGTTATTCTCTGCCTTCTCCAGTAGCAGTGAGTAGATAAAAAAAACCATTCAGGACGTCAGTGTTGCGCATTCGAAGGGTATACTGCCATGAAAATTCCTCGTCGAAAGCTTGTGGAAGTGTAGCATCAAAAGCGCGTCTATTGTTCGAGATGTAGGCATGCCGTCGAGCAAGTGCGTTGTTGTACACGCGAGCACAGTTCATGCTAGACATCCTGGAAGTGGAAGAAAAGGTTAGAATTATGATTATCAGAGAAAGACAACAATACCATCCGAAGACTTTCATTGCGGCAAAAAGTTCCAACAGCGCAGCTTCAATATAGAAATGCCTCGCAGCCTGAATGATGCTGGGAACACCAGCATAGTAAATGCGTGTCGAGTCAGTGTTGTTAGTCCAGTAGTTGGGGTAATATCTGGTATGACATTCTGAATGAAATGGTCAGTATGAATTACTAGAAGATAAAGAACATACATTGGCAATATGTTGATACCTAATGGACTGGAAGAGAACCATCTTGTAGCGTAAAGAGGCTAGCACGAAATGTGTTGACATCCATGAGAGTGGCTACTTCATCACTGTCACGGTAGTTCACGCATTTGGGACGCTGGCATACACGTGTCGGTGGATACAAGTCGTGATATCCTACGAGGTTTAAAACATGTCAGTGAAAGAAGAGAAAAGATGAACAGCAACGCACCAATACCGCGCACAAGTCCATGATGGTTAAACACTTCAATCTCCTGGTCAGTTGGGAGTACCGCACCTGTGAGTCCAGATAACCTGATGGAATGCTACCCAGCATGCGAGGATAGTCGGTGGGTCTTGACTGAGCGCGCCAGCAAGAAGGGATACGACCACTCCGGAGGGTGGGTGGGTGGATGTCGGATGTCAGTCATGCACTGGCGAATGAATGGTTTTGCCATGCATGCAAGCCGAACTGAAGGCCGTGAGGTCGGGGAAAGTGAGATCATACTCATCAAGGGGTGCAAGTAGCTGACTGATGCCCATCATGAAGGGCATCAGAGGGAAACATTGATGACAGTGATGAGGAGCAGTTGAGTATGATATACAAGTTGAGAACGTTGTTTGGTCGTTCTACCCGTGGTGTCAGTAGACTCGGGTGGACTGCGGTAGACTCGGGTGTATTGCGGTAGATTCCATGGAGTTATCTGAACAGAGTCTACCAATTTTCTACGTCAGTCCACGGTAGATTCTACCCATGCACCTTATATGTCCTCAGTGTTTCTTAGTGTAGATACACATGTCTGCATCTCGTCCTCGGACAGAGATGGCAACGTGCATGGTGGAGTTTTGTACGAAATAATATCGGCTAGGAGACAGCTATTATTGCTGTTTGCAAAAGTATTGGCACCAACGGTATTTCCAAAAAAAAGTGCATGCCACACCAAAAAATACAGCAATAACTTTTGATTTGTTTCTCGACAATAAGAAGAGATATCGCTAAGCTGTAAGAGACAAAGTTGGTCAGGGAACAAAGGACAAGGTGCGTGCAACAAAAACGGGATGACTTGACAAAGTTCGAACCAAGTTGTCAGTTGACCCCCTCCCAACCCTTTTGTGAATTGTTGTGAGCGAAGGGCAGCATGTGTGAGCTACCAGCGAGTTTCTAAGTACTCAGTGAAGCATGCAGGAGGTGCTAATAATTTGTATCAAGCTATTTCAATACTTTTAGAATGTGTCATAGTCTTAGTACTTGCTTAGCTTATCAAGCAACATCATCTTCAAGTTCCCAACACCGATAACACTCTTCAAACACACCAGCATGCAAAAATTTTCTGAACATCTTTGCGAGGCCATTGTCCGAATGTTTCCACTGCTCGAGATCTTGGAGATCACAGCATACACTGGCCCCAGCAAGCGCACAATCCAGTGAGTTATCCGTTGTTACAAGAAAACTGGTCAAGCTTATACTGATCGCAACAATCAACGAGTCGGCTGGCCATGAACAGTACAGATCGATGATGTCAATGTAAGTCAGTGTGCTTGTATACAAAAGATTAGACACATTTATGGTGGCTCAGTACCTTCATGAATGTGTCACCCGCCATTGTGATACATACTTAGATGAACTACAGACGGGTGTACAGTACACATCGAGCATCAATCCTTCTCTTTCGACGATCTGGAGAACTCTTCACAGGACCTATCTTCATCCTCAGGCTCCAGTTGCTGCTCAATCTCAGGCTCGCCAAGTGCCAAGTCATCAAGGTTCGTGAACAAGTTCTCGTTCTCCCCATTAACTGTTCCACTGTCTGCCATCCCTGCAAGTATATCTGCAGCTTCGTTCTTGGCAGTTTTGAGCTCAATGGCATGCCTGTCCAAGTCAGATGACACTGGACTTTTGGGAGGAAGCACATGGATCCGTTTTGGGACTGCCCGTGGAGTTGGTTTTGGCTTTGCTGCAGGTGCTGGTGAGTCTTCGGACACCACGCCTGCTGTAGATTTTATCTCTTGTTGGGTAGTCCTCGCTGATTTGTTGACAGGTGGACGCCCTCGCTGTTTCATTGACTTTGCAGCAGCAGATGCTTTCTGGCATGCATTCACCATTGTGTGACAGAGGCTCAGAGGATGGGTCACATCATCGTCGTGTGTGACGAGGGGAGTTCAAGTTGTGGGTACAGTGGTAGTACTGTAGTAATTGAAACTTCAAAGCCTAATTCTTACAAAGCTCCCCGGCTTGATTGACTATGACACATTCTAAAAGTATTGAAATAGCTTGATACAAATTATTAGCACCTCCTGCATGCTTCACTGAGTACTTAGAAACTCGCTGGTAGCTCACACATGCTGCCCTTCGCTCACAACAATTCACAAAAGGGTTGGGAGGGGGTCAACTGACAACTTGGTTCGAACTTTGTCAAGTCATCCCGTTTTTGTTGCACGCACCTTGGCCTTGGTTCCCTGACCAACTTTGTCTCTTACAGCTTAGCGATAACTCTTCTTATTGTCGAGAAACAAATCAAAAGTTATTGCTGTATTTTTTGGTGTGGCGTGCACTTTTTTTTGGAAATACCGTCGGTGCCAATACTTTTGCAAACAGCAATAAATGCAGATGATTTTCCAACCCAGTCAAGGACAACAGTGTTGCCTGACCGAGCGATGATCTCTTGTAAAAGCCGGCCAAGCGCATTTTGCTTCGTCTTGCCGTAGAGAATAGGTAAATGAACACGGAAGATGCTGAACAAGTCATCACAAAAATTGCATGACCAAGATATGGCAATATATGCTTACATCAGTGAATTCATGAGTCCTTGATTTGGTAGCCGTGGGAAGTATAAGATGATATCATTTTGCGACGGCTGAGTATACCTATGTATATGGCAATAAATATCAGTTGTTGGTACATAGCCATGAATCTCTAAAAATTCATTTTACCTAGGGCGTGACACGGGTCGACCCGGGTCATACCCGCACCCAACCTGCGGGTACCAAAGATTTCAGAGGCCTACCCGCATCTGCGCGGGTAAGAGCATCATGGGTACGGGTCACCCATGGGTGAGTAGACATATTTTGTGATACTGGTATGTACATGTGCTGAGGAGCGAAAACACTATGTACGAAGATTAGTCCAAGTCAATAACAATATTGTTGCTCTTTCCCTTTCCTGAGGCCTTGCCTTTGCCACCCTTGGCAGCACCTCAAAGAGGTTCACACGGTCTTTCAGACCTGGTTTCCATGTTATGGGAAACTAGGCTGAAAGCCTATCATCCCCAGGAGGCTTCTCCCTCATTTCCACAATAGGATCCTGGATATTTAGCTCAGGTTCACTCGGAGGTTTTGGCGGAGGTTCTTGTGGTAAGTGTAGTACTAGTTTGCACTCTTCCTCGTTGTGTCGTGCGTTTGCTCCCTTCCTCATCACGCAGTGCTGTCCACCATGGCCTTGTCAACTTGAATTTGACATTGCCACCATTCAACTCCCGTTATGGAGGACAAGACTGGCACATCCTTCTAGATCTATTTTCTAGATCTGTGGCCTGAGCTTCAGGGTTTTTTTTTTGAAATTGACAGTTCTAAATAGTTTCATTTACTAGCTTCGCGAAAGTGATTCACTTTGAGTGATTGTTTGAATGTTCTCGTGTCAGGTACCTCACGAACCTCAAATGCATCTCATTTGGTGAGACTTATTTCTGAGCGTTTTCGAACCTCAAATGCATCTGGTTCAACGAGACTTCTCTCGCTGTGTGAACCTCAAAAGCACTTCGTTCAACTGGTAAGAGAGTACATGCATAATCTGTCATTGAAAGCAACTGTATACTAGTACTACAGAGCAGGTTAAAAGGCTCATCAGAGGACCGGAGTCAGGTGTGTATATTCTCGGCCTGATACACTGTCGAGCTGTAGTGAGGCTGCCAGCCTTCATGCACATTACGTCCATTGTAATGTGGCACTAGGTCTTGATGGTAAGGTGTGGGCAGGTGGTGCAGGATGATGCCAGAGGGTGTGGTTGGGTGTGTTATTCAGACCGTGATTGTGGTTATAGAGGAAGCCTGGGTGAAAAGATGTAATTACACATAAACAGATTTAAAAACTTACCTAGACCACTTGCCACACTTCGCGGGCACATCATGTATTAGAACATGCTCATTGTTGAAATTGAGCGGGGGGATGATCTAGTATCAGGGCTGAAGGCTGCTGAAGGGATGTTACCAACAGCACCCAAAAGGACTCGGTGACTTGAATGACCCATCAAATCGTCAGTTGAACAAGGTGGTAGGGATGATCTGGGGCAGTACGGACCTTGTACACTCAGCAGCTCGCCTCGATCATATCCTTATCCAGTTCTTTCTTCCATTGTCCTAAAGCGCCAAGTTTCATGTTGCAGCTGCATTGGCAGTGGGACGGACGTACTGTGTCGCATCATCACATGCAACATGATATAGGTTTGGCAGGTTACAGGTCTTGTGGGTCTTGTGGAAGAGGTGGAAGATGGGTGTTGACTTGGAGTGCTATAGTATGGCATCAGGAGGTTAGACATAGATATGAGTATTTGGCACAGCCTGAGGATGCTCCTCCATAATGGCAGGACATGGCTCCTTCAATGGGACACTGCCAGTGCCAACCACGTTAGTCAGAATAGAATATCAAAATTAATGGACACATGCACATGAGATACGAGTGACAATGGAGTACACAATATCATGTGATGCGACGTGACGTGAGTACACAAAATCATGTGATTACATGACATGCATCAAGTTGATCAAGTTCAATGGGAGGTTCTCGGGTAAGATCAGCGGGAGGTTCTCGGTGCACCCGGTGACTCGGAGGAACGAAGTTGAGGATGCACAGAGGATGTCTGCGCACCATTGATCAACCAATCAGTATCCGTATAATGATAGGTACAAAACAAAAACATAGCCTGATAGCTCTACCTTTGGCATAAGTCCTGCTAGTGTGCATATTGAGATGCTGCATAACATGCCTGTTCCAAGGATACCCATAAGTCTGCAATATGTTCAGTAGAATATCTGAGTAAACCAATTTAACGCTTAGAATGCTCGCACTGTCCATTGCAATTAGTGTTTGTATTTGGCCTCTGTAGTACTTATGGGTCAGAAAGCAAAAACTCCACTCCCGCTACCGAAAACACTGCATGCTTACTTTATCACTTATATCAACAGAATCCCCAAGGGTGCGCCTGACCGATGGGCTACTACAGCAAGACGCCTGTTGCCACTTGCAGTGATACCAATGTATTGTACTAGGTAGTGCACTGTCAAGCTTCGATCATAGCACCAAAACTCCAACTCCATTCAAGGCTTACTAGTAGACTTTAGTACATCGAGACTTTGCCTCCAATTAACGCTAGTTCAGACTTGGTACAACTAGTTGTATATATTTAAGCTGGGCCGATCAATGAGGTCTGCGTCTGTGCAGGAGCAGGTAGAACGGCTGGAGCGAGAGCATGGACAATTGATGATGAGGGCCATGCGGAATGCTATAGCATAGATAGTAGCGGGTGCTGGAGGGTGCAGTCGGGGGTAGCAGTGGATGCTGTAGCGCACTTGGGGGTAGCAGTGGATGCTGTAGCGCACTTGGGGGCTGGGAGGTGTGGTTGGGTACACGCCAGAGGGCTGGGAGGGATTAGTACCACGAATTACTTCCATAGACTAGCAAGCTTCGGCTGCGAACCAGTCATAGTGTTGTCCCTGCGGATGCAGCAGATCTACGTGAGCATGAAAATCGCAAAAACCTGCAAGGAACACAATTAGATCACACAAAGAACACATGTCAATCCAAACTCACTTTTACAGCAGTAATGCCAGGCATCATGCCTAGTAGGTCACCCAAATGGTGAACATACTTGATGGTGAATGCAGGTGAACCTATAGTCGTCTGTTGTGCGATGGTGTGGGTAAGGGCAGGAGAAACAAGTGGAGGTGGCGGGTGGTCGAGGTAACTGCTGGTGTATGGTGTGAATGGATCTGTGCCCTGGCTGCAAGCAGGTCCACTGGGAGGAATACTAGAGACAAATTCATACCGAGCTCAGGTAATGTCAGTGTTGTGCACAGACTTCATGCACATGACTCACTTTGACCAAGGTCGGGGAGATTTGGTACTCCACTACCAACCGAGCATATGGTAAAGGTTGGAAAATCTGGTTGCTAGGAAAACAGTAAGGACAAGATGATACCAAACATGTCTGAAATACCGGTGCACTGAACCGCAGCGACACAATCACAGCAGTGACTTGGAGCCATGGAAGCGACTGCCTGTGCGACAGTTATGGGATTCCACAGAGAGAGCAAATGTCATGAACATGTGGTTGAATGATGAGAGGATGCTAGAACAAAACAGATCTCAATCCCATCTTGGAGGAGGGCAATGAGGTGCAGGAGGGCAATGATGCTCCCAAAAGGAGGCAATGATGCACGCAAGAGGAGGGCAACGAGGCATAGGCTATTATTAGATCATAACTAGCAAGATCCTCACAAGATGAAAGGTCTCTCAGCCCAGTTTCCCATAACAAAGAAACTGGGTCTGAAAGACCCCTTATTACCGCTGAGAACTGCTGCCTGAGGTGGCCTTTGCCCTTTACCATCTTCGTTCGCATGATTGATGTGACAGCACCGAGATCGTTCATGAGAGGTGTGTTGTACCATGATCCCACAGCCATCTGAGCTTTGAAGGTTGCGAACTAACACCATGCTGGAGGTGGTTGACCTGAAGACGGCCACCTGAAAAAGCCTGCTCAGCGTCAACCAAGGAAGCTAATTGGTCTCCATCAGATTTCATCAATTAACAAGCGAGGAAAATACCTGGAGCAGACAAAAAATCAAGTGCCATTTTTTTTCTGGGCACATTACTATATCATAATATTATAGATGAGGACAGAATGGTGTAACGGAGACGGAGACTCACTAATTGCAATGCGACACACTTCATTGTCATCAGTGAGTGCATAGTACTTGCCTACAACTTGCAGAGCTGCCATCAGTGAACTCATGAGTCTGTGATATGGTAGTCATGAGACCTATAGACCAATACAATAATGCTTTTGCCAAATATCTACATGTATTCTAGAATATATTTGTGTTGCTCATAAATGACCATTGATCCCTGCAAATCTACACTTCGAAGAGGCGTTAATGACAAGGTTGAAATATAGCAACATCATAGTAGACAATACACAGTAGTGCAGTGCCCTCACCCATCAAGCTCATTCTTATTTTGTCTTATATATGGTTTAGTTCCAAGACTATCTAAAGCATTTTAACGGAAAGCCACTTTGGCAATGACCGGCAAATGTTCAGGCCATGTGACTAAGAGGCCAGGTTGAGGTATGGTGACATCACAATGGACAGGGCACAGTAGTCCAGCGGCCTCAACTTGGAAGCCTACTCTCATTTTACCTTATATATAGTTTCAGTTTCAAGGCTATCTAAAGCATTTTAACGGAAAGCCGCTTTAGCAATGACCAGCAAATGTTCAGACCATGTGACTAAGAGACAAGAATGAAGTGTGGCGACATCACAACAGACAGGGCAAAGTAGTCCAGCGGCCTCAACTTGCAGGTTTACTCTCATTCTACCTTATATATAGTTTCAGTTTAAAGTCTATCCAAGCCATTTTAACGGAAAGCCGCTTTAGCAATGACCAGCAAATGTTCAGACCACGTGACTAAGAGACGAGAATGAGGTGTGGCGACGTCACAATGGACAGGGCAAAGTAGTCCAGCGGCCTCAACTTGCAGGCCTACTCTCATTCTACCTTATATATAGTTTCAGTTTAAAGGCTATCCAAGCCATTTTAATTGAAAGCCGCTTTAGCAATGACCAGCAAATGTTCTGACCACATGACTAAGAGACAAGAATGAGGTATGGCGACGTCACATTGACAACGGACAGGGCACTTTGAAGTAGTCCAGCGGCCTCAACTTGCAGGATTACTCTCATTCTACCTTAAGTGTAGTTTCAGTTTAAAGGCTATCCGAGGCATTTTAAAGGAATGTCGGTGCTGTTTATTGCAGACCAATTAAATCAACATTCCAACACAGCGCACCTAGATGGTATTGCAAAGTTAACTTGGCTTGGTAGTAAGTACATTAATAACGAGTTGGGTGCATTGATATCTAACACAAATAAGTTAAACGTCTACACACGCCACAGCAGCCAGGTACTGCTTGACGAACTTGAATGTGTGGTCAGTCTGTCGAAATCTATGTTGGCACATAGTACGCATCTTGTATCTTATCTTTCTGAGACAGCCCTCGCAAAGCGTGAAGGTGAATTCCTTTTCATGGACAGGCTATCATCTCATACAAAGGAGGTTTCGGTGCAATGACTACCAATAGGCCTAGTTACAGTGGCTCAAAAAACTGTCCGCATGTTTTGACATTTTTCACTATCTATGATATTGTGTGAGAATGAACAAATTCCTCAAGGACATACTTATACCACATTGTAGTATGGCTTCAGGGCTTTCATTTGAGCCCTACACCGTGGGAATCGGCGGAGATATGGTGGAGATATAAGGCTTATAAAATGATGACTCATGTGGACAGTTTTTTGAGTGTATATTAAAACTATATAAATCATTATTTATGACACCATAAAAATCATGCCACTATTATATAAATTATAAAGTGGTGTCATTATGTTATTTTATGACTATATCTAACTATATAAACCAGAATATCTCATGTATCATAGTCATAATCACCATGAAAGCCATCTCCTCTGCTCAAAGAGATAATATCCTCTCTCT